>NC_136515.1:42719559-42957059 GCF_053919585.1 Euprymna scolopes | reverse complement strand
GTGATTCAAGGAACTTCATATAGATATGACAAGATATTCGTTTTTCGAAAGAAAAAAAAACGTGCTGACACAAACAAGGAAGTGGCGGAGTTTCACACGCGGATAAGGAGAATATAGCAGGTACAATGGAGTTCAGTTAAACACATATAGAATACTGACTACCTTCTTTTATTTCTATTCGTCAAGCTCAATTTATACAGCACGCACATACGCAGAAACATAGCAATAGGCACATACTCAAACAAAGGGTCACGCACACGCACACACACATATACATATATATTATTTCTTATATTCACATTAAATTATTTTAGGAGACATAACGTTTAATGTAAAATATATAACACGTAATATGCTTAAAGCATTTGTCAACAGTGCTACATATGTTAATAGAATTTAGTAGTAAGATATGAAAATAGATATGACATGTAAGCTACAAAGAGTGTTCTGCGTTTCATACTTCACAGAACTCGGCTAATTAACCTGTGTCTATATGACTATGAAAAAGGGGAAATTCTGTGCAGCTTTATTGCAATATATACTTTTTGACAAATAACGATATATATATATATATATATATATATATATATATATATATATATATATATATATATAAGGAAATACAAATTCCAATAAGGTTACCAAGGTAATCAAAATGATAGACTTAAAATATATTATAAATCTTAAAGTAAACTTAAAATATATTATAAATATTAAAGAGTTAATTTTTATAAGTAAAGTAATCTCAACAATCTCTCAATATATAGGTATACATGTAATTTTTTGAACTGCAGCAAATACAGCATTGATTTATTATTTTATCACCAGTTTAATGAATATATCAATAAGATGACGTCCACTCATTCTCTATACACCTTATCCAACTCTGAAGTTTCGGTAAACTCTTTTCAGCATATCGATAAAAATGTTGACGACAGCTCGACTAATGTTGTTTTTCGGGGGAATCAAAGTGTAGGTACGATCGTTGTAAAGAATTTATGCCAGATATCTCCATAAAATATAGTCACATAAGGGGACCGTGTTTGCCAAGGCAGATCACCCTATCAAGGAGTTGAGGTGTCCTGGGATGTTCTCAGTTGTTGACGCGGGCGCTGTATATACCGTGGCACCATTCTGCTTGAACCACACATTTTCCACATCTATCTGGTTGAGATGTACTGATTCCGCCTGTTCGTTTTCTTCAAAAAAAAAACATTGAGTCAATTATGCAAACTCGCCATAGTGCATATCAAACAGTCACATTTACAGATTCCGAATTATAGAATTGAGCCTCATCATTGAAGAAAACAAGTGTGTCGTCACGTAAGCCCCAAAGAGCCTCAGATGAATATTCACGAGCAATAAAATCGCGAGGATAAAGTTCCTGCAGAATAAGCAATTGGTAGAGATTAAATATCAATTCACAATGGAAGATTAATCTCACAGAACGGAAAGACAACCCAAAATCAGATGCGTGTTCGCGGAAAGAGTGTCGGCCAGATCTAAAACAGATTTTCTCACCGCGACAAAGTTTTGAGATTACTTTGCTGTTCGGGGAAGGTAAGGTTTCTTTGTCTTTGTACCACGCGTTCCGCTGAAGATATTTACCCATGAAAGTATCGACTGCCGACCAGGAACACGACAAAAGTGGGCAATATTGAAATGTCTACGGAATGCACGTTGCGTTCCAACGATTAAACGACGTTGGAAAAAATTCCTCAACAGCGTGTTCAAAATTTGTCCATACAATGATGTTTACTTAGGTTCCGAAATAAAAAAAAAAAGATATCGAATGTTAAGGGGCAAATTTAAGCCCCCCTCCTTCAAATAAGTTAACTCCGCCTACCGTTGGCGCCAAATTTAAATAAGCAAGTTTTTCTGCCTCAACCTGTATGTATATCTATCTATCTATCTATCTATCTATCTATCTATCTATCTATCTCTCTCTCTACACACACACACACACACACACACATATATATATATATATATATATATATATATATATATATATATATACATACATATGTATATGTGGGCGTGTATGTGTGTGGGCCTGTCTGTGTGTATGTGGGTGTGTCTGTGTGTGGGTCTGTGTGTCTGTGTTTGTACATTTTCCAACGCAATAACTCTTCCAATTTTCAGTCTACAAACTCGAAATTGGATATACATGGTACTGTAATGTGGGGAAATATTTGTAATCCGTTTTCGGACAGACATTTTGCTGGTCAAGGGGGGCAAAGCTCAATGATTTGACCTTTGAGAACTCTACCAAACTTCTCTACCAATTTTGGGTCTAAACACTTGACATTTTAGATATAGGCTCCTTCGACATGGACCTTACTTAATCATTTTGTTGGAGCCCGAAACAATAAATGTACAGAGGTCATAATAGGGGTCAAAAATTTAAAAAATAACCGCTTTCTTTTTTACTCAACATACACGTCCAAACACTTGCGCAACGCAGGGCTGAAATGCTAGTATATATATATATATATATATATATATATATATATATATATATATATATATATATAGGCATAAAAGCTTTGGGGAAGAATTACTAATCGAAGGAAAAGCTAATTTTGAAACCAAATATATATATAGTTATTATATCTTAATCACAACCAAATGAAAAAGCTAAATACATTCACTGACGAAAGTAGACCTTACGATAAACTATAATAAGAACAGAGATGTAAAGTAGAAGTTAAAAGATATATTACTCCCTGGTAATTCTTAATCCGTGGAGTTTCAAAGAATGCAGAGAGAAAACTGTTAGCAATATAATCAGAAACTCACGTTAAATTTTAGCATTTCTAGTATTATTAGTATTTCCGCCATTATTAGTATTATTTATACTGTTATTACTATTATCATTATGAACCTTACCATCGCTTGATCATTTCAATTATTATTATTATTATTATTATTATTATTATTATTATTATTATTATTATTATTATTATTATACCTATATTTTTAATCTTTTATTTTTTAATTAAATTTTATAATTTTAATTTTGATTTCTTTAATTTAGTTTTTACCTAATAGCATGACGATTTTCTGACTTTTTATTTCTATTTTAATTTTAATATTTTAATTTTTATAACCTAATGTTCATTATGATTTTACTTTGATTATTATTATTATCATTATTATTATTATTATTATTATTATTATTATTATTATTATTATTATTATTATTAATTGATATAGCTAGCAGTATTTCTATTGCCAATAAGCAATACATTTTATTTTGTTATAAAACACCCTAATTTCTCTTAGAATTTGCTAACGCATATATCAACGCACAAGTCGCACTCGCTCTCTGTCTGTTACGTTTCCGGTCGTCGGACGTTTATTGCCATGACAACGTGTGGCCCGTTTTCAACTCTACGTTCTCTTTTTTTCTATTTTCCATTCATTTTCAACTTTTCATCTGGCCAAAGTTGAAGAGTTACTTTGGTTGTCTTCAAATTTTTCAACCCCAATTTCTGACGTTTTGATTTTCAATTTAAATCACTGAGGTGAGCACCTGCTGTTGTTTATTTACCTGCAATTAATTACCTCCTTTTGACTAGAATTTCTTATTAAATAGGTCATATAATTATATATATATATGTGTGTGTGTGTTTATTAAATAGGTTATATAATTATATATATATATGTGTGTGTGTGTGTGTGTTTATGTGTGTGTGTGTGTTTTATTATGTCAATCTACCGTGTATTAACTTAATTTATTATAAACTAATAGACGGGATAAGTATTACACCTTCATATCATCAGATTATTTAAGTTAAATTAAATAAATAGGAACTATATTGTTTTACATATGGAGCAAACATGCCAGGAGTGTGGAAGTAAGGGTAGACAAGGGTGAAGTGGAAAAGGGAAAAGGGAAGAAAGGCGAAAGACACTAGAGAAATAAATAATAACAAAATAGAGAAATACATATAATTGAGTTTAAAATGTGTAAAGTTATAAATATGAGGGGAAGAAACGGAGGGGATGGGGAAAATAAATAGGGGAAAGGGAATTAATAATTGCGCCTGTCAATAAAAAAAAGATTTCTATAAAGCTGCTTTAAAATTAGTGGGTATATCTTTATAATAACTATATCGCCAATCCCCTTAACAATGAAAAAACACAGATCTAGGAAAATTATTTGGTTCAATCCTTCTTTTAATATAATGATCAAAGTTGAACTAAGAAATCAATTCTTCAAATTACTTAACACCAACTTCCCTCCAGTAAGGTATTACATAAAAGCTTTAATAAAACTATCATAAAACTAAGCTACGGTTGCAGGGATAGCCTGTAAATCTATTTCTATATGATTATAAAAGAAAATATTAGCATAATTTACAACAAAAATAATTACAATATGTGCACTTGCACAAATAAATCAAATTCTCCACTCACACAACAATGCTTACGTTCTTAAATTTAAAAAAAAAACCTTAATATTGTATACACACACGCATATATATATATATATATATATATATATATATATATATATATATATATATATCACCAGGAGTTCAGTAACACCTCACACACCAGCGGACACTTACACACACACATACATATATATATATATATATATATATATATATATATATATATATATATATATATATATATATAAAGAGAGAGACGGGCAGGCACAGATGCAGAGAGAGATAAAATATGAATAAAATTATGTAAACAGTATTCCACTTTGTTTGGGAGATGGAAAGAGAAGTAAACTAGAATTATATAATAACCAACGTGCCGTCTATATTTCAAGACTAACCCTGAGATGATTGATTTGAAGATATTTATTTTCAAAGCAATCATCCCAAGAAAGTATTATTGCTATTGCTCCTAGGTCCACTCTGACCCGGAGTGGCAGTACCTGTTAGGGTCACATATATCGGTTAAATAGAAAATGGCTTGAAAAAATATATATTGTATTAAGAAATCATTCTTCGAAATCATCGAATTCAGCATTAAATAATCTGAAAAGCGTTGATATGCCGTAAAACAAAAACAACCAAACCAACAAATATATTTATTTAATGCAATTGCATGAAATCAAACAATAATGAAGTAATACGAAAGAAGTTATATATAACAGACGTAACAAAGGAGTTTTTGTTCAGTATACATGTGTTGCATGAGCGATAAGTTAAAAGCTGGGACGCCACGACAAAGAGAGATCGACCGTCGAGCCGCTTAAAACTGGCTAGTAACTGACGACAGGATTTTGTAAATTTAATGTAAATTATTCTGAAGGATAGACGGGAACCATTAACCTTGTGGCCTCGCTGGGACTGCTTTCATATGGTAACAATTAATTGCCATTAAAAGTACCTGCTACCCAATTTTGAAGTATTTATTTATTGTATCCAATGCGACTCCGCGTAGAGGGTCCTTTATTCTCAATCATATACTTTCTCATACATTGTATTTTAATTATTTAATCGTTCATATTTCCGTCCCAATTTCGTTTTTACTATTGTTGTGTATATTTCTTTTAGTTCTTCAGTCTGTACTTGTTCGTTACTTATATTCTTTCCTCATATGCATTATTTACTGTAAGTTTGTTTTCATAAAAACCGAAAGTTAAGTCAAAGTGTAGCATCGCATTGAATACCAGATGTCTTTTTTGTAAACACATGCAAACGTTTCACTGTTTTTAACTCCATTGTTACAAATCGTTCACATTTCGCCAATAATTTAAAATCTCTTCAATCCAAATGAAGGAGGTTCAAACGGTTGTAATCCTAACCCTTGCTCTAAGCCCAACATTTATAATGCCATCACTCTTGCGGTTTGAATATATTAGATAGAATTTAGAAAAAATGAGTGATTTTTGTTGTTGTTACGGTCGATCGTTAAAAACAAGTAGCACGATTGCAGATATCAATTCGATTATTATAATTTTGGTAAAACCTTGTATATTGATAAACCGCGAAGATAGATACTTTCTCTCGATCTCGCTATGAATCACTTAGTGTTTGCTGCCACTCGCTGCGAGTTGGTAACCTGAGTATAGAAAAGTTTATTCATAACAATGTTTCCGGAACTCTTCCCAACTAACTGTTTTCTTTGTAAAATGGTTTCTTATTTTCTTTAATATAACTTCTATTCGAATAAACTTCAGAGATTCTTGAATTTCCTTTATCACAGAGATGTTTGATGGAGGCTCCTGGGCAAGCTTGTCGAAGATCATCTCGATGTTTTCTATTACATTACCTAGTGTGTTGATGGAATTATTTTTATGTAGTTTATATTGCTTTATATGTATTTTGTGGATGTGTTTCAGCATTTGGATTATAGACAACATCTCGTTGATCCTACTTATGATCGTGTTTTCCTCCCAGTACGGTATATTTTATTAAAAATGTTCTAACCTGTATAAAATCGTTTCATTATAATATTCTCGGTCGTATCTATATATAATGTTTGGACATAGATTTGTTAATCAAGAATCTTACTTTACCTACAAACATAGTCTCGGCCGGTGATATAGTTGGTGGTGTATAGGTGTTAGCTAAATACGATTGGTGTGTGAGATCTGCTGTGATACTCTGTCGTTAAGTGTTACTGGAGCTTTTTGAACGTTATTTTAATCTACATCTATCTTCTCGTATGTTCGATCGCTGATCGTATTCTGGCATTGTTTTATTCTTTTCTTGAAACCTCTGAAAAAATCCTTCAATTTTTTCGATGTAAACTGTGTGCTATTGTCACTGGCAACGCAGTCTGGTCTACTAAATCTTGCTAACAGTTCATACATGACCCCTTCCATCTTAGGATCTCAGGACATATGGAATAACTGTATACCATTGTAACTAAGTAATGCTCGTCAAGTCAGCCTGAACATTCCCTTACTGGGCAAGACCATTGTTGATCCGTTTTCGGTCATGTGTTGTATGCGATAAGAACTTCTATTATGCCGTTGTCCATCTGCGGAATAATAGAAATTACTCCTGCTGACGTTTTTTCGAAGCGAAGTGTGTAGTTTGGAGGTGTTTTCTGTTAGATTTCGCAAAATGTTTAATTACAACTTTTTCATTGTATAATAGGAGGATGTTGTATCGAGAGAAGAATGACAAAAGGTTATTAACTTAGTTGTTGATTCTATTTTATTTCCCAAATCCAACCATTTGAAAACACTTCGCTTTTTTATTTACAATAATGTTAGAGATAGATCTTGAACAGTATTCACTAATTTTGGATTCATTCTACAGTCAAAGCTGCTATTACTGGCATCTTAGTGGTTGATTTAGATTAGAAATTTGTCGGGATTGCACATCTGCTTGCCCAATCTGTTTGTTCGTAACTACACTAAGTTAAAAGTATAGTTGGGTAAGATTTTAGCCCAGCTATGAAGTCAATTTGCTTTATAAATAGTTAGCCTTTTTTTTGTCAAACATGCATGAGAGCCTATGATCCGCCTCCCATAAAAAATACCATAAAGAT
The DNA here is from genome assembly GCF_053919585.1 of Euprymna scolopes. Classification (NCBI taxonomy): domain Eukaryota; kingdom Metazoa; phylum Mollusca; class Cephalopoda; order Sepiida; family Sepiolidae; genus Euprymna; species Euprymna scolopes. The sequence goes on along the minus strand of NC_136515.1, from coordinate 42,949,583 downwards.
ATGACATTTTATTATCACGAAAGTTATACCAAAATCATTTTTAAGCTAACTCCTACGTTTTTACGCATAGATTAACACTCGAAACGTGCAATATTTTTCTTTGTTTTAATCCGCCTTGCATAATATGTAATATTGATTTTCCGATAACATGATAAATAGTAGAAAATTGACAATGACATCTAGAAAGGGGTTGAAGTAATTAAAATAGTTCTACTCTTTGTGTGTGTGTGTTTTTCAAATACTGCGTAACACTCCATTGTGGCAATCCAAGTGTTTTCTTTCTTTGTCATTCATTATATGGCGTATTTACTTTAGGAGTACAAGGTAATTATCGGCTTTTCCCAGAAAGTGTTGGAGTTCGGTGAAATTTAATTGAAAAAGCATATTTTTATAGCTTGTGGCCGAACTTGATCTGACCGACTTTTGTTTTTCTCAATGATATGCCGGAGAGGCTTATTTCATTTTTAAAGGGAAATTGCATTTTGCTTCTTTTGTCTTAAACTTGAAATTATTTATTCTGTAACAAATATATAAATTTGCAATGATTTTTGATAGCTGTGCTTGATATTACAATGTTATTAAGGTAAGCACACGCAGTAGTCTAGACAATCTGAAATTGTGTAGACGGCATGCTATCATATATGAGGTGAAAACTTAACTCCAAAATGAAAAAGTATCAAATTCTTCAAACCTTGTCGCTATTGATGGATAGGATATTAATGCCAAACTTATATAAAGCACTGTAAACGTTTGGCCTTTAACACAAGGACATATTACAGTCTTTAGGTATGTTTGGATGCGTTTATAGAAAAATTCTGCGCATCATATGACTTAACATCAACACTAGTTATGTGAGGCGGGTTTGTCTATAACAAAATGCTTCTCAGCGTAGTTGATAAGCTAATATAACCACAGTATTGGGGATCTGAGAATTCTATAAGTAAACACATTAATCTTTAAAACAGAGATAGACTCCGTCTTCCTTAGATTTGTTCTACTGTAAATGAAGTCAGTGTGGTCGTTTAGTAATTGTTAGGATGTGTGTGTGTGTGTGTGTGTGTGTGTGTGTGTGTGTGTGTGTGTGGGTGGGTGTGTGTGTGTGTGTGTGGGTGTGTCTGTGTGTGCGTGTGGGTGCTCGAGGAAAAATAAAATGAACAGCTTATAGTAACATGCAAGCACGTTTTATTCGCAATTTTTAGTAAGAGTTTACTAGTCAGTAGTTTGTAGATTCTCCTTTATTTTTAATATATATTCGATCTGTGCTTATTTAATGTCTTTGGAAAAGCTATCTCTGTCTTTTATTTAAATTTGATTTGCCGTCATGAGTTCTCAAATGTTCATTCGGCAGTTGTTATGATCGATTGTTTAGAGTGTTAATACCGACACGCATACCAACTGGAATATTACATTTGTTGTAACACTTATTACATTGATAAATGGGAGCAATGCATCCCTCTCGCGGATGGTCTTACTTGATGTGTCGCTTATGTAGTGGCTACACGATATTCACTTCTTTCCTATAACAAGTGGATGCGGAAATTGTTCGAAAAGTAAGATGAATTAGAACTCCTAAAAAGAGAAAATTCAAGCAGTGCAAAAATATTTTTTAGCCTCGTCGAAATTCCCAAGTGAGGGGGGCCCAGGCAACAAATGATAAACTTGCTCCAACCGATAGATTTGTCGCTGTCGGAGGATCAAAAATGTTGTCTCAATCCGACGGTTACATTGGCATAGAAATAACACAGTTTCTGTCGGACTGATTGCTAAGATCGAAACCCAGACCTACGTTCTGTGATATATGACACACATAATATGGCTACTCTGTATTTACATATCTCAATGTGTAGAGATGAGACAAAATGACAAAAACTGTGAGAAATTACCAAATGTTCTCAAATAAAGAGCATATCGTCTCCGGAAAAAGAATTTTGAGATGTACCGTCGTCTTTAGCGTTGCATACAAACAATTGGCGAATTTGTTTCTGATGATAAAATTCCATAGGTATATGCAGAATACTTGCGTCAATCTCTCAGCTAAAATCGCAGCGAAATGGCCCAGTTTCTCCCGCTCTCATTGCATAGGTCGGAGATTCCATTGTTGTGGTACGAGAAGAACCACTCTGAGATTTCTTGCACTCTCTCGGAGTTGTTAGTCGTATGTATAATATATGAAAGTATTCATTCGTAAATAGATCTCCTCAAAAGTAGATACAGTGTGTTGTAGACTTAACCACTCCCGGAAAACATGTAAAACATGTTATCTCCGACTAGATTAAAAATAAAATCTCCATTGGTTTGCTTAAAACATTCAATATTAAGTCGATTTGCTGAAAAAAAAAGTATTGAGATTGTGATTAATTCGTTGATCGTCATGAAGTCTACGGCAACGTTGGACTTTCCTACTAGTAAATGAATACATAAGTAATAAAAAAGAGTAACAATTGAACGGATAAAAATTGATTGTATAAAATAAACAAACAGAGCTTATCAATGAAGCAGATAGATTAGAAAGTCGCCAACTGAAAAAATCTAATTACAAAGATTAAGATATAAAAGCAACAGTGATGTGAGTTTAATATTACTCCAAATCAAAGCAAAAGCTTAGGCCAAAAAACAGTCACAAGGTAAATTTGAAACAAACATCTTCCCGCTGCGACAGATTGAGAAGACCAGGATCGTACATCCCTCCTCTTCCTTTATAATCATTCACCATACTCCCTTTCCTTCCCACCCCTTCCTTTCAAAACTCTACTGTCAACCCTCGAAGAGTATATACCCTTTCTTTTCAGAGCGTAAACCAAGCCTGATTATATTTTACAATAAACGTATGTAACTTTGATTCTCGTTTCAAACGCATTCTATATATAGTCTGATCAGCTGGTTTCCTTAAATTGATATTCCATTGAACAATGCATGTACATATAAAGCCAAATCCTTGTATAATAAACAGACTATGTACAAGTTCTGTTTTCCATTAAGCACTCATAAATATTAACGCAGGTTTCATTGGATTTATATCTGAGAATTCAATCTATACAACGATAAAACAAACACACACATACACACACATACACACTCACAAGCACACACACGCACACACACACACATATATATATATATATATATATATATATATATATATATATATATATATTCCGAGCTCGACTTGGCTTAGATCGTCTGACGAGATCGGCTGGATAATTTACTGTCCTGCGTATTGAAACAACTTGTAATGATTTAAGTAAACATCGCTGAAGTTAGAATAGAAAAAACAACGTATATACACACACGCATGTGTATATATATATACACACACATAGAGAGAGAGAGATATTGATAGATAGATCACATGCACCCAAATATGCGCACAATCAGGCAACCATACTCACACACATGCACACAAAAGATATATATATATGTATATATATGTATATATATATGCTTATATGTATATATATATATATATATATATATTGTAATCTCAATATTTTAGATACAGTAGTAACTACACTTACCAAATTTCTATTCAATTATTATTTATTCGTATCCCCTATATAAATTGCAGAGCAATTACACGTGTTCTACTTAAGTAGAGCTTTTTTTTCTATTTAGTTTCCTGTCTATTACACATCTCCTAGAATAATCCCCACCACGCACTGCAAAACGCACACAACTTAAATGTTTATTTCCTCCTCGTCATCCCTTCCACTGTTACCTCACATTTCATTGCACGTGAGATGAAGTAGGAGGCTGAGGGAAAAAAACATCTGGCTAGTTTTTAATTTATTCTCAGTACTCTGGAAATCGCGTTTTGGTTAGTAGAGTTGGTTGCTTATAAACAAAGAACTCGTAAATGCGAGGCTGGATTCGAAACCTCAAGTGGAAAAATAGTAAATATAATGATAAAGTATAAATGATTTAAACAGCTATATATATATATATATATATATATATATATATGTATATGTATATATGTATATATGTATATGTATATATATAAATATACACTATACATAGAGAATCACATATATACACAGATATATATATATGTATATATATAATATATATATATATATATATATATATATATATATATATATATATTTGGTAAAAACAAGAACAAAAGTGTCCATACGTTAGTAGACATATATATGTGATTATTATTTCACCCTCCGGAGTTTTACTTACATCATTGCAAATTTCCTCAGTAAACAGGGCAATATATAAACCTGTGATAAATGTGATGTGGTTAGTATAATTTGAAGTCCTAGTTTATCAAATGAGCTGCAACGTATTTTATTATTGGTGCGTGCAGATAAAAGATGAGAGACAGTTCTGGTGTATATGATTTTTGATTATTTATCCTGGGAAATATATCTGTGGCTTTTCGCTTAGCATTTAATTTTAATCCCAAGGATCCAAAGTGTTTCTGAAGTGTTGTAATTCTTCGTCGGATATTCTGGACTGCAAATTATGAATGCAAATATAGTACTAGCGGGAAATATGTGCAAGTTTTTTGTGTCCAGTATGTATCGATAATACATATTTTTTAAGGTAAATTTTTCAAATCTTTTAGAGGGTAAAGTCTGTAAATATTATTATGGTATATTTATTTTTTTCTCCTTATAAAAATTTATTAAGTAACCAAAGTTATTATTATAGTTTGGCATATGTTATCATACTATATTCATCCTTTTATTTTGTTTTTCATATTTATTTCGTTTAGTTTTCTTATTTTTTAACTGTATATTATGTATTTGCATGTTTTTTTTATGCAAAACTTCATATATTCGTGGCTCTGTTTGTAATTTATCTAGCTATGTTAGTTTGGTGTCTATTTGTGTTTGTTGAGTACTATATCGTTATTGAAAATGCCATATCAACGAATGTATTTATTTCACATTTATAGTGTTTTATAGTTAACATAATGTATATTTACCTGCTTTGTTTAAAAATGCAATTGTACCAACCTACTAGTCAGAAGCGAATTTGTGCTCTTCAGGAATAAAAAAAAAATATTATTCCGAAGATTAAATAAGAAAAATATGATGCATTCATATATGTATATATATATATATATATATATATATATGTATATATATATACATATATATATATATACGTACATATATATATACACATATATAGATATATATGCATATATATGCGCATATATATACATACATATATATACATATATATACATATATATACATATGCATATATACATATATATGCATACATATATATAGATATATAGATATATATATATATATATATATATATATGTATGTACATATATATATATATATATATATATATATATATATATATATGGTAGCGTCCAGAAGAAAGGGACAACATTAAAACATCTTTTGTTTTTTAGAAATAACATCTGTGCACAGCTGGAATTTTGACAAGGTGTTAGTCGTTATCATCCATAAAATCATACTAAGTTTTGAATCATTTGCAAAATATAGAAACAGCATTATAACAATTATTTATTTATTTTCAAAATATGAACGTCCAAAAACAAGGGGAAAAATTGAGAAAAACAATGTAAACAGCATAAAAAAACAATTAAAAATACATGTACAATCAATATTTAGTAAATGACAGCTGCACATTTTCGACTACAGGAATGAATCAGTTCTTGACAATCATCGATACTAATTTTAAACCATTCTTCTTAAAGCTTCGCCCACAAATCCTCCGTGTTAGTGGGATTTCTTTCCAAAACTTTCATTCCAAAGATTTCTATTGGATATAAGTCAGGACTTTCCGGCGGTCAATCCATAATTTCGAAAACTTATCGCTAAGGTAACTGATTACCACCTTTGCCTTGATTCAAAAACTTCATATGGTTTGGAAGACCATCTATATATTATAACAAAGTTTGGAGTCAGAAATTGAAACGAGAATTTTTGTCTACGGACTCGTATATAGAGCAATGTGACTCTCTATATAAAGCTCTATTAAAATAATGTTTTGTTTTTACTTATTTTTTTATGTTTTCAAATTTCAATTATAACAACAGAAAACAATTTGGAAGGTTTTTTTAATAATGTTGATAAATTCATAATACTAAAAAGTCGTTTGCTAAAGAAGATGCTGAGATTGGGCGATGCGGAAAATAGAGAAGGAGGATTTTCAATTTGTGGATTTCTTTAATTTATATAATTTTTTATGAACAGTTATATTCCTGTAATTAATATACGAAATTAATTGCTTTCTCTCCAAATATCCAAGCAAATCTTGCAAATATGAGGAACTTTTAGTATATTTTATCTAGGTCTGATACCAAATGCTATAAACATCGTTGAAGTATTTGATGTAATGTTTTGCATGAGTAATTAATATGGTCATATGCTATTTTTTAAGTTTGATCTGACAACATTTTAAGTAAAGTGAAAAATCGAATTACCCTAATATATATATATATATATATATATGTATATATATATATATTCACCTTTATATAGCTTTTGATAATCGAATTACTGTTAAAATTTTGGACGTAATTTTCATAATGTTGAGATAATGCAGTTTGACAGACGATGGGATTTATATTACCACATAGTCACCAAAGGTCACAATGCATTTTTGCCAATGATGAACGATGTTTTTGCTGTAAAGTCCGGAACGCGCTTTGCCATACAAGAATTGTTGCAAAAGTAAAAAAAATGGTTTAACTCAATAAGATGAAGAGTTAAAATGACGATTGCTGTATCATTAAATCAAGCAACATTTTTGGCTCTAGACTTCGTACATGATTTTCAATACAGTCTCAATGTCTATGACAATAACCATTAATATTTGTAACAGATAAATAAATTGTTCAGTCATTATTGCATTACTTACGTCATCAAACAATGTAAATTTAAATCTACTCTGAACAATTCTGACGGATTAAAAAAATAAAAGGAATTACTTTCGGTGACCTCTGCGCATATATATATATATATATATATATATATATATATATGGGTGGGTGGGTGTGGGTGTGTGTGTGTGGGGGGGGTCGTAATATGTATATATATGTGTATGTATAAAATATTTATATATATGCATATGTATATATATATACATATGAATATATAGATGTATATATAAGGAGCTTACCAAAAGTAATACCTCCACACATATACACATACACACACATATATATATATGCATATATATATATATATATATATATATAGTAATGCACAAAACATGGACATAAAACAGGCGTTGAATTCAGTGAAAGTATACGTTAAATATTATTATTACTCGAGAATTAGAAACGGTATTTTGTAGACCCGATCTCTAGTTGTTTGTTTCTAATCTCGCGTTGTGTTTTTATCATAGGAAACTTAAAAGGGTGAAATCTGTTTCAAGTGCTTAAACAATCGTTCTGTTCTCTGTTATACGATATAAACGAGAAATTACATGTTTCTAGCGGGGGGCTTCTCATCTAATTGAAATTCAACTTCTGAAAATAATCCTATTATTTGTATAAGGATGTTTATACTTTTACGTAAAATGCTACAACGACGCAATAAGCGATGTAGTACGCCGAGTGCCTTCAGATATTCAAAGGTGAACACAACTCTCACTGTTCATTATCTGCGACACTAAGGTGTACGGATAGTGAGCCACTTAAACATAATTACCTCACTTAGCATTAGAATGTTGCATATTTTCGGTGGTTTTCAAACTAGTTTGCTGCAATGTATTTTTACGAAATCATTTCATTGGTACGTTCTGCATGTACATACATCTAACAAACACTTCTGGAAACAAAATTTCACACCCTCACTGTCAGTTCCCCAGATGCAAAAGAGCCTTCTATTATAATAGCTACTCCTCTTAAATGCGAGATTTGAAACAATCTTCCGGTCTGTATAAACACGCTTAAATTTAAATGTAATGTGACCAGGCACCATCATCTAAGATAACCCTTTTAAATATAGTCTAGCACGTCTAAATACCAATATTCTTTGTTGGATTGAACAAAAGTAAAAACAAAAAAGGTCAGAGGAAGCAGTCCATATTGATATGCTATTTATACATGTATACATACATACATACACACATACATGCATACATATGTATATATATGTATATACGTTTATGTACATATATATATATATATATATATATATATATATATATATATATATATATATATATATATACATTAAACAAGACACAATCTACTTTGGTTCCACATCTGGATTTATTAAGCATAGAATCTACACCCATAAGCATTCCTTTAAAACCCCTCCCTGTTGAACCAAACCACTTTATCAAAACATATTTGGCGACCAAAATATAAGAATATTTCCTTCAATTTGCAATGGCAAATAATAGGATCATATAGAGGATATACACCAGGAGATAGATTCTGTGCACTTTGTACACAGGAGACCTTAAAGATTTTAAAATATGACGATATCAAAAATAGAACAATATCTTATATTCAAAAGAGAAGCTTATATCCTCATGCAGTCATAAACGTTGGTTTAAGTTTAACAAATATAAACCATCATAAGTCATTAAAAAAGTTACTTATTAATATTGAAACTTTAAATTTTATTTTCAATTAAATCTACAATAAAATATTATCCAGTTACGTTTCTACCTAAATTACCTTACCTTTGCTTTCATTTATTTGCTTTGGGGCAACTTTTTCGAATCTATGTATAGTAAACTCCCAATCCCCCAAATATTAATTATAACTCACATTTTTGTATACAGAAAACAAAAAAGAACAACAAAAAAATAGCATTCAGCGTTTCAACATTTTGCTACGTTTTGCTTCATTCACTGATTGAGAAAGTCTATGACTTTCAATGTGAAGGGAGAGATCTAGGCTTTGGTTGGATCAACACTGAAAGAAGTCGCTGAGTTTACATATCTGGGCAGTAACAGTTTCCACAGAGATATATCGGAATACGCGTCTCAAAAGCATGGGCCGCATTGGATGAGCTACATTCAGTATGGACTTCGAGACTGGCTGACAAACTGAAAAGGCAGTTCTTCAGGGCAGTGGAAGAGTCTGTCCTTGTTTGTGGTGCTACAACCTGGACACTCACCAAAAGTTTGGAAAGAAAACTAGACGGCACATGCGCCGATATGCTAAGAACAATATTAAATAGATCTTGGTAAAATCATCCCACGAAGCAGCAAATTTATGGCAATCTACCTGCCATATCTAACACCTCAGAGAAAGACGCCTACGATTTGCCGGTCATTGTCTGAGGAGCAAGCATGAATTGGTGAGTGATGTATTGCTATGGACTCCACGACGCGGACGCGCAAGCAGAGGACGACCTAGATCCACGTACATCACACCAATAGTACACGACGCCAACTGTGAACCTAAAGATCTGAGGCAAATGATGGAAGACATTAAACTCTGAAGAGGAATAGTCACATTGGTCCAGGCAAGGAGCCCGCCATGATGATGATTATGATGACTGATTATTGGTCGAGCCCAAACCATGATTGACGGATCAAATTCTGCAAGAGTACAATTTTGTTTTCATTTTCGCCTTATTTTCTCACTTTTTGGAGTGGATTGCTTTACTACGGGTATAAGAAACATGACTTTTCTCTTTATATTGGATTTTTCCATTACACCAAACTGAGCCACTGCAACGCGTGGCAGAGTGCAGCAAGTTTTAGAATAAAATGGTTATATATATATATATATATATATATATATATATATATATATACAGTTGTACTGCACATAATTATAAGTTGACATATATATATATATCTATATATATATATACATGTGTGTATGTGTATATATACATATATATATATGTGTTTATATATGAATATATACATACATATATATATATATATATATATATATATATATATATATATATATATATATATATGTACAAAAACGAAAAAAAAATAAGAGAAAATAGAAAGAAAAACAGACGGGTTCATTTCTATGCTACACGAAGTATTACGTAAAGTGCATGATCTATGATATTTGCAAGAACATTTAACATGCATATAAAAATCGCTCTAAAACAAATGATAGTCGGTTTCTGTTTCTAAGCAATAAAGCAATAAAATCTGAAAATTACAAATAAACATCTACTTTCAAAAGCAACATGGTGCAATTGATGCGTTTATGATAACGCCTTAAATTTATATTTGTGTAAAAGCATTCTGGCAGTTCGGTGGAGGCGAACACGTTTTACAGGAATTTAAATCAAGTCTTTTAAATTTAGCTATTTACATATAAAACTTGATACACTATTTATGATAAATAATGAGAATATATTCTAATCTCACGTCATGATTAATTATGACTCTTTTTTTTACATAGGCATCGCCACATTATCAAGACCAAGATGTCACTCGAGGATAAGGGTTAAAGAGTGTACAATAGAAACTGAACAATATAGTAATTATTAGTAATGGAAATTCGGTGAATGTGTTAACTTATATGGAACGGCTCATCAAGAAATTGTTTACGTTAGACTTGAAGACAGTCATATTGTAGTAAGCCGGGAAGCAGGAAAACGGAAGACAATTCCACAGGCGTGCAGTTCTAAGAAAGAAGCTTTGCTAATAAAATCTACGTTTAGGTTTAGGCACAGATAAACTGGGGGAAATTATTGATAGTGTTTTCTGCTAGACGGGTGTTGCTTCTGAATGTTTGGCGAGGGGGGACCATAGATTTGAACTCAGCCGAGCACTTGCCATGAAAATACCGATAAAGCATGGACAAACTCGCAACATGTCTTCTGTGATATAGAGGTTGCAGGGAAGAGAAAGGGACATCTCATACGAGGCTACGAATCTATTTTGAACTCTATCAAGCCAGGACACATCCTTTCTAGCAGCTCCTGCCCATATGTGGCAACATTATTCCATCCTTGTACGAACCTAGCTCTTATCTAGATAGATAATTGCATCAGCAGTGAGATATCTACTGGATCGATAGAAAGATCCCACCATTTTTCCAGCGGCCTTGGCAACAGATTTGATGCACGTGTTCCTTTTAAGATCAGGAGTAACGGTCAAGCCGAGTAGCTTGTCAAAACTTGAGGCCTCCTGAAGACGAGAGCCATTCATTTAAATTGATGCCAGATGTGGATCCGAATGCTGATGATGTAAAGAGAGAAGCTTGGTTTTAGATGCATTAAAAGTAACCAGCCACTCCTTTCCCATTATACAACGTGCTCAAGATCTTTTATATAAACAGGTCTTTACTATATCATATGAGATATGGATTTGATATATGTCAGCCTAACCGAAGCAGGAGAACAATTCTGACATCACGGGTTTAAATTATAATATTCTTTTTATTTTAATGCGACTTTAAATCGCAGACTCATAGTTAGAAAATAGGTGTTTTAAGGATGTTTTACGTGGAAGAGGCCTTATACTTTTTTTTTTAATATTATAGTTGTAATGTTACGATAACCTGGGCGTAGCACACGGTAAAAACCGTTTGAGAAACAGTAAAAGGAGTACACTTGTACTTAAGATTTTTTTATTGCCATCGCTAGATGGAATAAAATTATCTGAGGTCTATGTGATTTTTCTTTTTAGCGAACATCATTCATGCTGTTATTTCGAAGGAATCAGATGATTTTTTAGGTCTTTTTTCGAAATCTAACAAGTAATCATTTGTTCAAGAAAGATACCTGGCATTTACCGGTATTTTACTGGTATGTTTAATTAAAAGTGTTTATATGGAACGAACTGGTTTGAACTTTGCACAAGTAGGTTGCGATATTGTGTCGTTAATCCTTAGCCATCGTGCATTGTATACCTTTGTAAACTATCATAATATTTATCTTGCTCAGATCTGTATTTGATAAAATATCAGGAATTCTGTGTTAAAAATAATAGGAGTTTCTATATATTTTAAGCGGAACCTGTTAAACGGACGGATATCCAGAGTACAAAGTAATACTTAATATAATTGCGATCTATCGTTTCCATGAATATTCTATACAAAGGTAAAACATTTGGTTGCTCTACATAAACCAAAGAGGTCTGTAAAATTTACTGACGTTTTGAGACAGCATAACATCTTATTTTTTAGATAAATAAAGTTTTGAATATAGCTGTTATGTGTTCACATATGTCCTGCTGTTATATTTACAAGGTAAGAGCCTCTAAACACAAAATATTGCGTAAGTTGGGAAAAACAACTTTTGTGATTATATATTACTCATTGTTTAAGAGTAAAATGTAATCGCAAAAGTGATTTCCCAACACACACTCAGACACATAGAAGTTATATATGTTATGTAAGTATATTATAAATATATTATTATATATGTAATTTATATAATATTATACATACACACACATGCATACACACACTCACATATATATGCATACATATATATATGTATATATATATATATAACAACTTCATTTATTCGCATAAATCTAATATACGAAAGCACAGATTCACGCGCAAACCCTAAGCATCTACTTCAAAAGTGCTCAATACGTGGTGGATACTAGAAAGCTGATTGGCCGACTAGAAATCCTCAACATATATAAAAACAAGAAGCAACGACAGAATTCGCGCATAATCCTGACGAATCCTATAGTTGGATTAAACGCAGAATATTCAGTGTAGCTTAATCGCCATATATATTTTATAAATTACTATATATATATATATATATATATATATATATATATATATATATATATATATATATATCAGTTGGCAAGTCAGAAAACAAGTAAAGGGTGTAATATACACAAGGAAACCTTAGTACCACCCTTTTAGCTAACATAGACAGGAAACATAAGTAAAATTTCTACAATAAATATACTGCTAAATGTAGTGAAAAAAGGGGACAATGACCGACCAAGAAAAGAGCCACTTACATATTCACATATTCTAACAAGCAATAACGTGAAGTGTAAAAGAACAAAGACGTTGCATTTCTACCATATTAACTCACTATTAATGTTCCATTATTAATTTGCTTGAAAATATTATACCCTGATAGCTGTTTTATCTTTTATGAATTGCCTTTGGAATATTTCAATTAATTTGTAAACAAATTTATTGATGAGAGCATTGTGAAATAATATCTGGAACTTTAACGTTGTCGAGGTTTTAATATATAAATATAGTTGCAATGTGCGTTGTTTTGAGGGAATAAATGAAAAAAACACACAGATCCCTGGTGACAATCATCATGGCACCTCAGGGTTGTAGACAGTTTTTTTAGACTATATGCTTAACATGATATACCAATTAATGAAAAAAAAAACTAATACCGAGACTAATACTAAACGCATGAAAAACTTTGTATTGGAGATTTAGTCGGAATAAAATCGATGCGAATGTGTTAAAGTTAAAAATAAAATTGCCAGGTGAAGTTCGAATGACGGCATTACAAATATGCCTGCGTAACGTCATAGTTATTTGATTTTGTTATTATTATTATTATTATTATTATTATTATTATTATTATTATTATTATTATTGTTATTACTAATATTATTATTATAAGCCTTGCACTAAACATGTCTTCTAGCTCATACATTGGATTCAAAGGGAAAAGTAAATCGAAAGGTAAACGGTTTGGTTTAATCATTTTTTTAAACTTTTAAAATCATTACTATATATTGGGTTTAATATAACATAACAATGAATAAGAAATGTGTATTAATTAAACTCATTTAAGCGCATTTAACGACAGGGCAATGTCGGGCGGCCTGCTAATAAAACACAAGGTAACAATGAAAATATTTATTCTTATAATATATTGCAAATGCTTTCTGGCTCTTTCTTGTTGTACTGTTTTGTGTAAAAGGAAATATCTTCGAAACATACTTACCTTACGAATTGATCTCCGTGGTGAATCACAGTAGAGATGCATCCATTTGTGTTTTTCTCTAATTCAATGAAATGTTCTAAAAATATTGCATCCAAGAAGAGATAGTTTTCAACGCACTTAATTAGTTGATATACGGTCTCATTCAGAGGTTCATTACGTTTATTCTTTTCGAGGAAAAAAAGTCCTCTAAAGGTATCTGACTGACCATTTGCATGTGAGTCTGTCAGCGAAGCAGGAGAGCTTTTATGCACATGTTTATTCTAAGCATTGTGTATTATCTTTTTTCTATTATAGCATTTACTACTTATGCATTCCCAAAAATGCAGGAATACATAATCGCAGAAACTTCGCCGAACGTGCTCACGCTGAAAAAAAAAAGATACCCAATCCATTTCCCAAGAAAAGCCAAAAAAACAGAGTAACAATAATAAGACTCACATGCGATATGCACGGATGAACCATTAATAACACAAACTTTAAAACATATAGGCATAGTTTATGTATATGAGTATAGGCAATCACTTTTTAAAGTATAAAGTTAATTTACCCACTTGCACTTACACTCAGATCTACACCTAAAAATGCACTGACACACATGTTTTCTTTCATATACACTTTATGATAAAACTAACATTTAATTATATATATCCATTAATGTATGTATACATACATATCCTTATCTTTATATATATATATATATATATATATATATATATATATATATATATATATATATATATATATATATACAGACATTCGTTTATCTACTCTCACATGACTTGAAGCAACCATAAGACAGACACAAATAATTAAATATGTGCCTACTAATACAGGACGTATACATTCATGGGAAATACTCTTTCGATAATATTTAAACTTTAGTGCACCTCGATACTTATTGTTTAGAGGAACAATGATTGTAAATTATAATAACATAGCATATATAAATGAATAACAATATTGCGAATCCCAAGATTTGCACAGTTTAGTTAGCGTGTCAAAAACCTTGGTACATTTTACGAACAAGCTCCATTTATAATCGACACTTTTATGTCAATATTTAATGTTCTTTGCCTCTACTTGTCAGTAAAACAATAAAAAACCGACTTTTCCTTAGAAAGAGTCAAATCCAATTTTACAAATGAAGCATATAGAAGAATTCCTATCGCGTTTGTTTTTTAATTAACCAAAGTTTAAAAGTAAAGCAATCCATATCTTAATGTTTGCATTTGTAAAAATTATTAAATATTTCTGAATGATTTTAATCAGAAAATTTTCTATTGTAAAAATAATTTTATTCTAGTTAAATTAATAATTATTATCAATTCCATGTAATCTGGAAGTATATAAGTTTTAGATAGGACACCAATTCCTTAATTTTTTAATATATTTCCTACTCTCTGCGAATAACCTATTTTATGGACGAAACTATCGTATCGTTCATACGTATATCATTAATCGGAAGGATATTTTAAGTACTGCGTTTTGAAAATACATATTTAAAAATGTAATTATATTATACAAAATACACACTTTCTTTTATAAGTTTATTAAACTTATCCACAAAGTTATGAGTGCCGTAAGGGAATGATATGCAGTAGTATTAATGAAATAATAAAGTACTGACAACAGCATATTCTTTTCCTTGTTCTGGGTCTCCAGTATATCTTTTACACAGTTAGACATGTTACGTTGTTCTTATTTAGATGAAGGTTTATATATTTGTTGCTGTTCATGTTAGTAAGAGTCTTAGTGTGTTCATGTGTGTGATCATGTTGTGAGATGCTAGATATTATATATATATATATATATATATATATATATATATATATATATATATATATATATTCACTGTGAGTGTTCATATTGTTGAGAGATGGAGACAGGTCTTATATATAACGAGTCCGACAGGTAGGGTACAGGTTACTACAGGAGAGTAGAGCATGGAATTAAACGAGAGGAGATTTATGATACACTGACAGATAGACCGAGCGATAGTGCGTTTGGCATTTACGTTTGGCAGTTGTGCATATAATATAAACACATTATCTTTCTCGTTGTAATGATGGACACAGAAGGACGGCAGTTATAAAAAAAAAAAACATGATGCTCGTTTATTCTTCGACCGGTCGGAAATGATTACTTCACTTACGGGGTTCAAAATTGTTACAGGTTTTTTTTCTAAGCCTCCCGCTTCCCAGAGGTTGCCCTAACTCTAACTGAGAATCCGTCTGATCTCCTCTGCTTGTTAATTCTGTAAGCGATATTTTTAGCATGCATTCTTTCTTAGAATGTGAATAGTTTTTTCCAGACAACTTTTATTTGTCAAATATTTTAAAAGAATTAACAATTTAACTGGACATTCCATTTAAAACCTATTGTACTTTAAAACTTATCTACAGGGTTCGATCCCCATTTCATCCGATATCATTTTCATTTAACTACTTATATTTTCTTTACTTACATGAAAAGGTGACAGCCGTTTTTATGTAACATCCCGTCATCCCATTTTTCAAAAAAAAATGCACACATTTAAAGTTTTAGTACACTTTTTCTATATCAGACACCGTGAAAACGAAACCTTTTTTTCTCAAGTCAGCCCTTTTCCAACTGACTTCATAATTTTATTTTTTAGACCAGACTCTCTATCTGTTCTCCCTGGCATATTCATTTTGGGCGCATATAACTCACGTCAGCTACTTCGTTCAGCCACCCTTATGGCGTAAACTGAGGTCTCCTTTTGCCTCTTTACGAAATCGACGACTCTTCCTCCAAATGTGTCCTTGACCGTTTCTTCCGTATGATTAATTTATTAAGTAGAGCTCTGTTTTTTTTTTTTTGTTTTTTTTTAAATACCTTATCTTTTTGGGACATTCTCAAAGCTCATTTATCGTTTTGGTTGGCTTCCAAAGTTTAAGATATACCTTTCATCCACTGATTAGTTCGGATTTTCTTGCTTGGACCCTTGGAACTTGATGAAGACTTAGACAATATCACTCTTAACTAACTTACCACTTTGCGCCAAAATTCATATTTGCGCACAAAATTCTTCCTAATGGCCCAATTTTTGTGATATTTTCCACTAGAGCGTCCAAGATCCAGCAGAGATATCCACATTCATGCGTCTCTAAAAAATACAAGGTTATATCTTCCTACGTACTTAAGGTATATTTTACTTTTCTCTCACTTCCTTATGCTATATGTGATTAGCCTTTGGACTCTCATAGCCCTTTTTTCATAAGGAATCTCATATCCTTCCAACGCCTGCCTTTTTAATTTATTGTGCTGAGATTATCCTCTTCTCGAAACCATTACATGCGGCATGCTTTAAAAACACACAATATCGCAGGTTTTCATCTGTATTTTTCTAAGTAGCGCCACCTCTAGTGCTTATCGTATCCCTAGACAGTTACTCCTCTGTCGAAAAATGGTATGGGCATCATAAAAAAACAATTGGCAAAAAGAATATTATTTCTTTCAGTTTATAACATCTGAAACTCTGAAACTACCCGTTTACGTATTTTATCTTGCCCCATCTCCAATATTCTAATTGATTTATAAGCCAACCATTCGTCTTAAATTATTGTTTCCTATTATATTTATTTTCCTATTACTTGTTTCGTTTGATTTTAATGTATATTTAATTAAAACTTTCAATTCCTGATGTGAAATACAATAACACATACATTTAAGAAAATTTACAATATTTGTTAAACATCAGAAAAACATGTTCAAACAAAAAATATCTTAATACATTTAACTATGATTTACACAAAACTATGCTCACCAGTAATAACTTTTTCAACAAAAAAATTATGTAACAAACAACAATTCAACAAAGTCTGTCCAAAAAAGTGTCCATTTTTGTCAAAAACAAAACAAATGTACACACAAAAAGCCGAAAAATTCAACTATGAACAAAAATGCCTTTCCAACGAGCAGTTACACGCTGTTTCAAACAATACATGCAACCTTTCAAAAATTCAGGTTGTCTTAACAGATTAAATTCAACAATTCGTCCAAACGATGGCATATTGATACACATTTTCTAACTGACACTCCATACAAATTTCAAAACAATAATAAATGACTCCCACCTCTCCATATGTGTATTTTTTAAACAAAACAATTAATTTATCAATGCATTACGCATGGTGACTTTTTTTACAACTGTTTATTTTTTTTCATTAAGTACTACGGTTTTCTTCTACGGCATATCGGCCTATTTTTTTTAAAAATATTTCGTGTATACTTTTGTTCCATTCTGTGTATATGTGTGTTCTTCTTTTTCTTTTTTCTTTTTTTTTAATTATTATTTTCATATCGCCTAGATTTTAATTTTGTGGTATTTTATATTGGTCCCTCAAGCGTTGATTATACTTGGTAACCGAAGTTTCTTTTTTCAAACCCACCCTTGCATGATGGGACTAGTCACGTTCACCAAATATGAGAATATGTTACGTTGATCTTATTTTGATAACGGCATATATATTTGTTGTTGTTCAGGTTAGTAAGAGTCTTAGTGGGTTCATGTGTTATCATGTTGTGAGATACTAGATATTATATATATTCATTGTGAATGTTCATATTGTTTAGAGGTGGAGACACGTCATATATATAACGGGACCGACAGGTAAGGTACAGGTTATTAAAGGAGAGCCGAGCATGGAATTTAATGATATGAGATTTATGATACACTGAGATATAACTAATTATCTTTCTTTTTTACTTACATGAAAAGGGAACATCCCGTACCATGTAACAGACAGAGTTAATCAACCGAGAATCACATCATTTTATATAAAAACATATAAGATATCAACGGATACATACTCGAGAGTCAAAACAATAAAAATATTCTGGTGTCCTAGCCTTAGTAATAACCAACCGTCTATGCAACACAATCAACTTGGAAGTATATTCATTTATTTCACGTACAATAACATAATGGCGTAAGATATATTATATCAATGTGTATATTTATTTGTTATAATTGTAATATGCTATTTTATTACTTATTTATTATGTGTTGAGTTTTAATTCTCGGATTCCACTGAGATAATATAAAATTGAAAACTATATATTAATTATATTTTCATTGCTTTATTGGGTTCTTCTAGCAATAACAACCTATTTTTTTCTATTTTTTATTAATGAAGTAAGAAATTATTACTCATAAATAATTCATTTACTTTCAACTACCTGGTCCGCATTAGAGGAAATATTGCATACTTTAACTAATGTGTGCAAAGGAAAGTGCAAACAAGCAGTTTAATATAAGCGTCAATCTCGGTCAAAGTCAGTCTGAATAGTTGCGAATTCCTATTATTCCACATGGGCATGGGCCCACCTAAAACTGAAGTTCTGCTGAAAATGTTCTTTTTTATAAAAATCACCAAAATAGTGGGAGTTGGGTTAACTTTCAACTAGCCCATAACACGCGCTTCCCTTAATTTGACATTTAGTTCTTACATTCCGTGATCGATGTTTCGTACTAAAGAGGAAATCTTGCTATTTGCTATGATATAATGTATCGATGATTATCATTTACCACTTTCTTTTACCATATTAGCTCCATCGTCATCTACATTCACGATTTCTGAAGAGATTTTCAGGAAAAACATTATGTAATATATAAAGCTTCACTGTAACAAAATTAATAACAGAAGATAGCTATATTTTTATTATACTAATAGTATGAACATGTTTATGAAACAATATGCTCCACACAGAAAAAAACTACTAGTCCAATATTAATGCGATGGACATATACACTTCTTTTTAAAGAACGCATTGCCCTAGAAACAAATAAGAGTTACGTTAGTCTAGAACAATTTATTCGCTGTTGTTCGTAGATACAACCAATACTACATCTTAATCACGGCATATAATCAATCATTGCAGCACTAATATCACTTAATCAGTAATATGGCTTACAATGCGAATGCGATTTAATGCAAATGTCTATGTTGTGTGTAATTTTTTAAAGACATGGAATACTATCCACCTTTGCCAACTTCGAATTTAGTCTATTTCCTCTCAAAATATAAGCTTACCGATGTTTGCACCATTCTAATAAGTGGACTTTATTTCACATCAAACTGAAGAATGTCGTGTCAGCAATGTTAAGTCGGTTGTACCGTGCTAATTCATACGAGGTTAATTGTACCTTTGATCGGTAAAAATAATTATTTTTTAGAAAAAAAATGTTTCCATCATTAAAGTACAAGTTAACCAATGGCAAAAATGCAAGAAACACTGTCAAAAGCTGTTACTTTTCTATTACTTGTGCTAGTTCGATATTACCCCCCCCCAACAGTTTTATCGATGCATTCCACAAAATTTGCAGATCCAGCGCAAATACAAATATTACTAAATCTCAGTTTCATATGGGAATCCTATAGATTTGAGGATCCTGGATTATATCACTATGATGTTTCAGTGTCCGAAACCAGTTTTTTTTTAAGTTAAGACCTCCGCATACTTTTTTTTCTAAAAGTGAGGAGGGCCTGTTTCAATGACTAAACAGAAAAAAACTGTAGGACGGCAATACCATAGACACCCCGATAAATGTGGGAACTAAACAAAGCAGAAAAAGTATTTAGAAAAATTGTTTAATCTTTAATTTTTTTGTGAAAAAAGTAAACAAAAATGATTAAATACGTTTATCAACCGAAGTTAATATTGAAATTCATAAACATTCAAAAACAAAAAGCAAAATAGCATATAGGTGTAGCAATTATAATTAACAGTAATCGAATACGAGATGTATATATGTTTAAAGTAGGCTTTAAGTGTGATCATGAGACTTGCGATTGCTTGCAACAGTTGATGACTCTTGCGACGATTGACGGTAGTGACCGTAAAATACTCATTGGGCTCAGT
This sequence comes from Euprymna scolopes, assembly GCF_053919585.1. Taxonomy (NCBI): domain Eukaryota; kingdom Metazoa; phylum Mollusca; class Cephalopoda; order Sepiida; family Sepiolidae; genus Euprymna; species Euprymna scolopes. Next base: position 42,928,857 of record NC_136515.1, on the reverse strand, counting down.
CTAACAGAACTCGTGGTTTGAATCAGGTGAGGAAGATCGTGATGAGGAAATTAACTGTTCAACTGCTGACAAAGAGGTATATACCGATTTTTCCAACAATGGTGTAACACAAGCCCCAGGTTTCAATTTACATCGGGAGAATACTTTTTAGTTGTGATATTTTATTTTTCCATTCTTGTGAGCGACTTTTCATTTTTTTGGCTGCCGCATATATAAGATGCAACGGTAGATCAGAAGATAAAATGTAAGAAAAGAAAACAAGTAAAACAACGTTTAGGTCAATATGAGCGTTGTGTGAGGTAACACGTAGGTTTCATAGCAGAGTGTTTATTAATTCAAATTTCACATATTTAAATCGGAAATCTTATTTGAAACAAGTCATTGACTATGTATTGATCTTTCAATAAAACCTGGTAAATAATGTTCATGCTATGTAATTGTATTATAACTCCATGAGATCTAGTAACTCTATAGCAGCAAACATGCACAAGTATTTTAGTTTGTTTTATAATAACACTAGCATTTCAGCCCGGCGTTTCCCGGATATTTGGATGTGTATGTTGAGCAAAAAAAAAAGTGGTAGTATGAGGCAGGCTCGAACCCGTACCGCAAAGGAGGAAAATAATGGGTAAAACCTTACTTTATGCCGTTACGACCCCCGCTAAACCGGAATCGATATATTTTTTTTTTAAATTAAGGCTTGACAATCTAAAGGAGAGGGTAACTTTAAAAAATATCGGCGAAAAAAGTGACCCCCCCTGTATAAAAGTGCCTAGTTGAAGTTGAAGATATTAATGCCTTTAGCCAATTTTTCGATATTGGTCGTATGAAAGGTCGAACTTAAAAACGATACTGATCTTGGTAAAATCCGTCGCTTCTATTGAAGGTTTAAGGCAGACATGCAAACAGACATATATACATACATTTATATATTGGTAACTAAACATTTTTGACTCAAACTGATGAAAACGCTTGCCCTATCTCTGATTACCCTTTATGTAAAATTTAAAATATTTAGACCAGAAATTGTCTGAGTAATTTGGAAGAGACCGCAGAGGTAAATTTTTTTAAACTTTGACCCCTATTATGAATCCTTAAAATTTATTGTTTTAGGCTCAAGTCAAGTTATTAACATGTCCAAAGAACTTATATCTAAAATTTTAAGTGCGTAGACCCAAAATTGTCGGAGGACTTTGATAGAGTTCTTAAAGGAAAAATCGTTGAACTGGTACCCTTTAATCGCCAAATTTCTGGTCAAAAACCGATCACATCAATTTTCCCAAATCTCAGTACCCTGTATATCAAATTTCGAGTCTGTAGACATAAAATTGGCAGAGTTATTGTGTACGGAAATTTACACAGACACACACACAGACACACACAGACACGTTCACTTATATATATATATATATATATATGTATATTTATGTATATATATATATATATATATATATATATATATAGACTGATTCCCCCAACAAGGGCAACGCTCCTTATACCCTGACATAGTTTCTGTGTGAATCCACACACAAAGAATCCGATTCAAACGATTAAACGAAAGACACTATTTATATGATGCTAACATCTTTTTTGCTCCGAACACAAAGTAACTAGTTGTAACCATTCATTCAAAATGCATTGCTGTTTCAATCAATCGTTGTTTATAAAACGACTAATTATCAATGGTATAACACTACAGTGTGTAGATCAAGTGGTAATTCCGAAAATCTATCTTTACACTGCAAAATAACTAAGAAATACATAATTAAGCTAATTTCATAAAATTAAACAATAATTTCCTCTATTAATCTTGCGATTCCTTTACATAATGAACTAACGTCGCAAAGTCTGAATGGGCATCCATTACATGACAAACTATGCCTAAATATAATTGTACCTTTGCGTTGACAGATTTAAGGGAAATGCTCATATTAACTACAAGTAAGCGGTTAGATCAGTAATGAGTCTGAGAATAATCCATTATATTGTCTCTTATAGGAATCCGGGGTCAGATTTGGCCTCAGGTAAACGTTCAAAATAAATGATTGCTCCATCTGCACGACTGATGGAAACTAATTAATATTCATAAATAATAAATGAAGATGTTGCTATTCCCAAAATTGTTTGTATCTACGAATTATGGATAGGGTGGGAGAGTCATATTGAAATTATTCCTGAGAATTCTGGTTATCGCTGATCGAGGAGACCGACCAGCGTTTTCACGAGATTTGTAAATAGTATCAGGAAAAAAGGCGGGCACGGTTAATAACGATATATTCAGCATCAGATAAATTTTAACATTAAATATGAAGGGAATACTCATGCAGATATGTATCCTTAAATGGTACGTTTTTTTTTCTTTTTCTAAATGTGTAACCTTACTCTGCTCCTCAAGCTTTTTCACACAGACACTCTCTTTCTCTCTTTGTCCCTTCTTTTTCTTTCTATATATGTATAGAGGCAAATATTACATAATCGTTACACTGAACATACTAATATTTCAGACAATAGTCTATGATAACCGAGAATCCTCGTCAGGCGACGTAATAAAGTCCGGGTACCACAGAAAGCGTCTGCGTATTCGTCTTCCATATGTCCTTACAAGACAACTAATATATATATATATATATATATATATATATATATATATATATAATATATATATATATATGTATATATATATATATATATATATATATATATTATTTACATGAAAATACTGAGAATATTTCAGTGGTGCACTGATATTATCACGTGTCTTGACGAGGACTTTCGGATATTACAGAGCATTTGTCTAAAATATTAGCATATTCTGTGCCACGACTATGTAATGTTTTTGTTTATATGAATAAGTATATAATATTTTGGTATTTTTATTAAGCACTCTAAATAACGTCCTTTAAATTTACTATATCTCCCCTTTTAATACTTGTTACATGGTATATATATATATATATATATATATATATATATATATATATATATATATATATATATATATCACTCAGACACGGTAGTATATAAATATATGATTAAGTGGAATTTGAGTTATTTAGAAATGATTCAAAGATTCACTGCTCACTCATTTTTCAACCAAAAAAAATAAGGCTAACATTAAACCAAGAACAAGCGAATTTATTAGAAGCCTGGAATAATCATGGATTACAATAGAAAAATGCGAGCATCAAAAGTAATATAGTTAAGCTTTAACCGGGAAAATTAAAAGACTAGTTGTAAAAACTGGAAAAGAATAGGACAATATATGCTAGTGGAATATATAATGAATTGTCACTTAAGATGTTGCAGTATTATGCTTTTTATGTTCAATTTAAAACATTACATACTCGCTTATTCCTGCTGCAATATTTAAATTTGGGATAATGTGTACATGTAATACAAACCCAGAGTATGGCTCTTTTTGACTTGAAAAAATTCTATAATTATTTTTATGCTGAACTTTTATATAAAAAAGGTATATAAAAAATTACAGCAAAATTGATCATATAGTTTATAAGAAAAGAAGAAGGGACATGCCATTGAAGTAGGTAATACCTCCTAATCCAATTTTCTGTAGATTTTCTACTATTTTAAAAGAATAGAAAATTAGTTTTTTTTTACTTACAATAAAGTAACACTTAATTTAAGAGCACAATATTTGCTATATATAAGATGATTTGCAATGGAAATAAGTAATGTATCAAGAATATTTTATGGAATAGCCTATACATAGTTTGACATTTTATGGGATATCCTATATAGACCTTGATAATCAAGTACATCATTTAAAATAATAATAAAGAACTAGTGCATTTTAAAACACTTTTTCAGTAGTGGTACGGTTTGGCGAAAAAATATGTATGTCAGAGACGCACCGAATATGCAACGCCAAGCTATAAAAGAATGTTCTCAGTATTTTTTATGTAAATATATATATATATATATATATATATATATATATATATATATATTAGTTGTCTTGTAAGGCCATATGGAAGACGACTAATCAACAACAAGAACAAAAAAAAAACTCCAAGCAAAATTCATCCCAAAGCAACGAAACGAAAGCTGAGTTGCCATGACACTATATATATATAGTGTAGTTGGATATTTGACATTTCCTCTGAAAGTCGCACATTAAGGCGACCATCCATCATCCAGCGTCTCTGTTACGCATTTTTACAGCCTTAAAATGCAGAGTACCTTTACGCCCTCAATATATCCTTTAAAATCACCTCTATTATAGGTTTTCAATGGTAATGAAAACGAAAACAATGTTTAACATCTCAGGAAATGAGTAGTTGCAAATATATGAAATTTATGGTTTCAAAATTAGGGGAATATCATTTTATATAAATTCACGTAAATGAACATCCTCGAAAACTTATAATAGTGGGAAATTAACAGATTAATACGGGTGGAAAGATACTGCACCTTTTCCAATGTTTAAATCATAGTAATTTGTTTTCCTAAACCTCTGACCTTCATGGATGGGAGACTACAATGTGCTGCTAAGGTTTACAATTATATTAAATAACAGTAAGGGAGAATTGATTCCAAATATATCTCACATTTTATATCTTCCTTCCTTGGTTATTAGACGTAAAGTAAATTTGACAGTGTATAACATTATTTGATACTGTAGATGTTCACAATGCTATCTTATTTAAAACTCAGGGTAGATATACACATGGGAAATATTTGGAATCAAGTGTCCGCTTGTTGTTATTTGAAATCATTTGGCACAGTAGCAGCAAGTTTTTGCCACCTCTCCATTAAGGCTCGATGTTTTAGGAAAATACATATATACACACACACACACATATATATATATATATATATATATATATATATATATATATATATTTGGGAGGGAGGACAATATTTAATTATTGTCGAATATATACCAGTTAAAAAAGTGGACTCAAAAATGAAAAAAAAATGAAAAGAGGGCTAGCTAACAAGATTGTGTATCTTACTCAAAAGAGCCAAATTGAGGTAAAATTGCGATTACAAATATCAAGGATATGGTAGAGGAAGAGAAATATAATATAAATGTAATGATAAATAAATGAATGGGAAAAAGTACATAGAAATAAAGTTTGTTAAGTAAAAGATAAAAACTGCAACGTAGATCTCTTTTTACTAAGGTGTTCTTTTGCGTCGAACCCAAGTGTTGCTTTTTCAATTAGAACTATGTTGTCGCCCATTCGCATCATAATAATTCTATTATGTGTTTATTTAAATGCAGCTGCAGTGCGCTATGTTGAGCGTACATCGCAAATATTGGATTTATGTTTAAAACAACACGTACCATTAATGATTTTTTATGCAAATTTTTCATCTTCTGGTGTTCTGAATATGTTTCTGCAGTCTGCGAGTACCTTATAAATTATAGTGTTGACATGTTCACGATCTGATGCAGGTTGCATTCGGCTTTTCATTTAAAAATACAAGAACCCATGTTTATTAAGTCCTTAAAATTTCCTTTTGGAAAAAAAGAAAATCTCTTAGGAATAATCTCTTGATTTCTATGTGATTTTCCTCGTTCATTAATTTATTCATCTTGCATAATATTTGTGTATCTCTTCTGCATTACTTAACGAAATTTTCCTCGATTAAGCTCTGTTTATCGAGCACTGAACACCAGTTAGCTAACCATGTTTAATTTTTTAATACATTGTGTAATTGGTATATAAGCTGATATATATATATATATATATATATATATATATATATATATATATATATATACATATGTATGTATATATATATATATATATATATATATATATATATATATATATATATATATATATATATATATATATATATTGCTGGTCCGAGGAGATGATCATTCAGGAGAAGGAAAACTTGCATCTTTAAGAAAGGAAGTGGAGTAAGCTTTAACAAAATAATATGGGAGTTCTTCTTCAGAGGTAAACATTACAGTGAAAGCCTATCCGTTTGTTAAGATAACGTACGTTAAGAAAATGGAAAAGATGTAAAAGTTTTAATAAGCATTACATTGTGTTTGTGATTACGCAAGAGCAATACGTAAAATAAATCATTATTGTTGGAATTTGAGATCGTAAAACAGGCGAACGCAGAGGTAAGATATTATGATTCATCATACGTAAGAGATGTGCATATTAATAATGAGGAAATACCAAAATTTCGTGGAAGATGTGACTAAAGCGACAAGAAATAGGAAGACGAAATGGGACAATGAAATTGTTAAGAGAGAAGGAAACTGATGATGATGTACTGGTAGAAACTGAGAATGTGCGACAGAGTGTTGAAAAATTGTAAACGATTATAGTTAAATGAATGATGTATTGTAACCCCTGGCTAGTGAACTAAATAGAAAAATAATCTGAAAGTTCAGGGGAAAGAATTAAATTAAGAAATGAAGTACCTGAAATGCAGAGCAATCTCAGAAACAAATAATTTGATTATAGCATATATTTTTGTATAATGAACAACTATAAATTAAAAAGAGATTGACGCAAGTAGTAAAATAAACCAAGGTAGCAAATGAGTATAAGATCTGGCAAAATTAAGCTAGGATGCAAATTGTTTGTAAGAAGGAAGCAAATAGAATTGGATGCCAGTAAGACATGATAATTCAAACAGTTTAGTAAAAAGTTGAAAAAATGGAACTAAATATGTCTTTAAGGAAATAAAATAAAGAATGCTAGCAAAATATTATAGAGTGTGCTTGCCAGTGTAAAGGAAATGCGTTGTTTTGTATGGAGTAGGAGCATTTCAACGAAGGACTGAATAGAATGTTAAATTATCCAAAGTTTATACTATATTCAGAAGAATCGCAGAGTTTTTGATAGAAAAATCAATATTATAGAAATGATTCATGGCTGAAAGATTGGAAGAATTAATCGAATGTAACTTAAAGCAAATCCAGGATGTGATGCAAGTGAACATAGAGATTGTTATAAACCAACGTAGAAAATTTCTAAATTCGAAAGCAGACCATAGTGTGCCAAACTATATTAGATAAAAACTGTAAAGATCGAATCTTGCATCGATTGAGATTTGACAGTATATATTATTCCTAAATGAAGCACGCTGAAATTAATGACTATTGGTCCATCACATGACTTCCAGTGATGTGGCCACTCTTCTCATGCATTTTATTTGATAGAACTTACCAATATACATAACAGTACAAAATCTTTCCTGAAAAACAATTGGAATACAAAAGGGGTAGTATAGGTTCAACAATTATCTTTTTACTGATAGGAAAATTTTCAGAATAGTAAAAGAAAATCCACACATTTATTCATGTCATGGATAAATACTGCAAAACATATAATCGGGTTATTCTATGTTATGTATGGAAATATTTGGAATAGCAGCACATCCGTGGGATTACGTGACGGAATATGTCATTAACATAAAATAGAGAAGATCGTGGGGATAATTTTGTAAACATAGAAAGTGTTGCAAGATCACATATTGTCGCCATTTTTATTTTCTTAATATGGCTCGCTTATCGTCGACATTATGAAAGGTAATTGTGTGCTATGTTTCATAGTAAAACTTTTTTTTAATTTACAAATCACTTTACGTTGCATGTTAAATGAGAAGATCTGCTAAATATGTGTGTGAAGACTGTCCACATGTACAGTGATGACATGATATATTATTATCTGTATATGAACAATCTTTTGTAGACTAAAACATTTTGTGAATATTTTAAATGCAAATGTTGACTAAGATTTGACTATGTGTACAACACAATCAATATTGCTAACTAAAGAAATTAGTCATCCTAAAGTATCTATGAGGTGTCTTTTTCTGTTAAAATAGTGTCATACATTTTTTCATTAGCAAAACATTTCAGTTTTTCGTTTGAGTATATGAACGAGAATGTTGTATATTGACAATATAATTACCGATTGTTTTTCCATAAAAAACGGATGTATAAAGAATGTATCGAAATGTTAATATGGTAAAGGAGCAATTTTGTAAGAACAATAAATATTTCGTCTTGAAAAGAGAGTCAGATTTATTCATATACATATATATATATATATGTGCGCATATATATTATATATATGTGTGTATATATATATAAATTTATGTGTATATACATATACGTATGTGTAATAGATTTGCCCATACGTTATGTAAATGTACTGCGTTCTTTCGATGTGTTCATGTTATGTAAAACTCTAATTAGGAAAAGTGTATAGAAAACTGGCGCCATTGAATGTTGAAACTTGATTGTATCTACATTATTATGTGGCACACGTGCACAGATCTCGTCATTTCATCTGGAACTTATGTTATATGTCATCTAATAATGTATTTCCTACTAAAAGTAATTTCGATACTTTAATTTCAATATATGTGTTAACTATTGAGTGCAATAGGTGAACGATTTTATCCAGCGTGTTCGCGTGTTTCAAACATGATTTCGAAGATCTATATAATTTAAATTGTATTAATTAAGTATAAATACACGAAAGGCTTAAAACATAGTTTTAGAGGTGTTGAGAATGGATTCTAATAGAGAGAGCATAATTAATAAAACTTTACCCTTTTTTAACTGTACATATAATATGTGTTCCTTCAGTTTTTTTTTATATAATAATCTAGATAGTTTTGTTGTAATGGTCTTATTTTTTATGGAAAAAATAATGTCAAATTTTAAAGGATGGCTTATACAAAACTAAATCCATAAGGTGGTGTTTTACAAACATAGTTATTTGCCTAAAACATACAATAATATTTGCGAGTGCTTGTGTCACATGATAAAGGGCTGGTCCCTTTTCATGTAAGTAAAAAATAGGGAATTAGTTAAATATAAATATGAAAACTCGGGGTCATGTCAAGTTTTGCAACGTGACGCATGTGTTGCAACAAACTTTATGAGCACATGTTTAATCATGTGATGATTCACGAGTTCTCAATATAGGAAAGAGTTCGAAGTTAGTTAGGGAGATTGAGATTAGTCAGATCGGAGGAGCAGATAGGTTCAGACCGATTACCGGCACCCTTTTGAAGCGAGGGTTTTTTAGAAATAACCATGTAAAGAAACGTTGAATTCCTCACGCTAAATCATGGACCGGTCATGAATAAAGGACGTCATCATCTTTGTGTATCTACGTCTTCTGTGTTCATCAGTACAACGAGAAAGGTAACGTTTTATTATCATATGCACAACTGTCAAACGTAAATATCAAACGCACTATCTCTCGGTCTACCAATCAAGATATTCATAAATCTCCTCTCATTGAATTGGTTCTCTTTTAGTAACATGAACACTGTCTATTATATATAAACAGAAGTATCTCTCTTTTTATATACCTGTTTATGTATCCAATATGCTATCTTTTACAACATGAACATCTTAAGACATATGAACAATCAACACCTAAATATTCCTAAGACTGCCTGTAATCTCTTTAACTAAGACACTCCTAAGACTGTCTCTATCACACTAAGACTCTAAAATCTCTCACTACGACTCTCACAAACAATAACACTCTATAAGAACTCCCGTAACATACATGCACAATGGTACCTTCTTAAAATAACACCCTATGCAACACTTGTACAGGTCAATATCTGCGCATGTTCGCACAAGCACACTCTATTTACACAATAAAATTATTTATTTTTAATTATATATATATATATATACATATATATATATATATATATATATATATATATATATATATATATATATATATATTAAATTTAATAAATAGTTTTAATGCATTTAGATGACACGGAACATCAAGGTTAATTAAAGTATGAAACACAATATGGTTTATGTTTTTGAAAATTAGTGAATGAGAATATAATCACAGACCCTGTAATATATATATATATATATATATATATATATATATATATATATATATATATATGTGTGTGTGTGTGTGTGGGTGTGTGTGTGTGTGTGTGTGCGTGCGTACGCGCTCTTGTGTACGTGTGCGCTTTTGTATGTGTTTGAGTGGGATTGTAGGAATATTTTGATCCATTCAGTATACAATAGAGGAATTACCAATTATATGAAAGATCTTCATATTAAGACTCGTGTCTTCCAACATATCTCATTTAGTTTTTATATATCTCGGTTTTAAACTCTTTTCCGACTTTTGATCTTTTTTCTCCAAAATCTTTTCATAGAAGAATAAAAATATTATACATCAGATGAATTAATATTATCACCAGACAAAACTGACTTCTCATATTCCTATAAAATATAGTGGAATAAATATTTCCTCACTATTAAGGCACCGGCGAAAACAAGTATACCATAACCCATCCTCTAAAAAATATTATGTCAGTTATAACTAATTTATTGTATTCCCGGGCAACGCTGACATATACATTTGAATCTTCATCAAAACTGCATATAATGTTAATAAACATATTGGGTCAATGTCATAGACGGTATATAATATGGAGGAATAATTTATCATAGCAGGTAAATTATATGAAATAATAATCTATCAATAGTTATATAATGATACATCATTAAGTAGTAATAGTAAATAGGGAAATACAAAAACATAAATTATAGTAAAGAAACAATAAAAACTTAATAAATTACTACGATACAAAATAATGTGAAAATTGGATATAAAAATAATAATAACAATTTGGAAATATATATAAAATAGTGACGTTTATATTATAAAACTTATGTATATAAAATAGATCAGTTATATTTAATAATTAAATAAAACAAATAAACAGAAAAAAATCAATTAAATAGAAATATATATGCTGCTATTTATAGACATAAAAAGTATTTATATAGTAATATAGCAGTAATGGAAGTAATATTTTAAAGTATTGTATGATATAAATATATAATTTTACAATAATGAAATATAAAAATATAATATCAAGATTAAACAGATTTAACCTTCCGATAAAGGCAGACAGTAAAGTAAATATCTTTAATATTTAATAATAAAAAATAAAAATAAAATACGAATGAAAATAAAATGAAGTTATAATTGATAAAATATATAACATTTTGATAATTAAACACTGAGGAAACATAACAATATATAGGACCCTATGAAATATTAAGTTTCAAAATGAAATTCAGATGTAAGAAGTTATAAAAACCGTGCACTAACAGAGTATCATTATACCAAGTGAGGTTTTTAACTGCAAAATAGCTTTTATGCTATATGCACACCAATTTTACATGAGTTTTATACAGGATAATGCGTTTACTGATGACGTAGAAAAATGTAGTGCTATCCTGATAGAACCGTGATATATTTAAAGAATGGCAAGTGCTTTTTTCTCTAGTATATCTTATTAATTAAATAATCCTAGGGTTTGTTGGTTTATTCTTTGATAGTATATATAAAGCAAGGTTTTAATAAGATTATTACATAGCATTTGTCCCGGTATATCTTTCTTTTATTCATTATCTGAAATAATAATATAGTATTCATATAGAGAATTTTGTTGTGAGTGTATTTATTGCTTGGTTTAGTATAGACATTCTTACCCATTTCTGCATGAGGACAACTTTAATTTATATTCACACGTTGTATTAATCTTGGTTTATTTTTATTCATGTAATCACTAATTGTGTTTTTGTTTTGCAATAATTCTTTCTAAGTTGTACCTACAACTATGACTTTTTAGGTTTTAGTAAAAAATATTGGTTTTGGATAACATTTTTTATTTTACCTATAACAATTTTATAACATAAAAATAATTTATGATTGATTATAAAAAAACAAGATCATCGTTGTTATGCTTAATAAATCTCGCATAACCTCTAAATTACGAATCAAACAGCATACTTGGATATTTTCATATTATATACGTGGTTATATATATATATATATATATATATATATATATATATATATATATAATGCAATGTGTTTGTCTTTACAAACAAATCTTACATAAATAATTATGTGAATATTGCGATAATATTAAAAAAAAATCTAAATATTATGTCTTATATTCATTATAAGATAATATTCTTTTTTAAGAGAAATTTACGCACAACTAAAATATAATATCATTCGAAATTTTTCATTTAAAATATACGAAATTCAGGCAAGAAACATATTTGGAATGTAAGTGAAAACTACACTATAATGAGACGCACAAGTCCATTTCTTCATGTAGAAAGAACAGAATTTAATATAAGTGAAACTGGTGATTGCCGGCTTACAGCTTTTCGTTCAAAATTATCCGCTTTAGATTCACAGGTAATATTAGTGTGAACAAATACATTGTAAAACTTTCGAAAGCTGCTGCAAATAAGGGAGTCTTCTTCAAGCGTGCTTAATATAATAAACGCCTGTCAGTGTCCTATACATCTATAAAGCATGCTATAGTTTCTGTTAGGTTTCCTGTGTTTTTTATGTGGACTGGTGCATCTACCACTAGTCTGCACAAAACGCTTTTAATCTTAAATGCCACGCACTAAGTTCGGCCTCTGTCCTAGCATAGCAACTTTTCATTCATGTGCCTGCTTTTATACGCACGTTCACTGATATAAACTCATAGCACGTATTCGTATGCGACTTGCGTATTACAAATTAACCTGGGAATTAGTAAAATACTACGACTGCATTATTGTCATAGTGGCAGTATTCAGCTTTGTTTCTTCTTACAGACTGTTCGAATTTTGTATTTCCTACTCGTTTCATTCTTCCCTGGCTGTACTATAATTTAGAATCTTAAATGAAATGTAAACAGGAATTAGTAACCATCTACGACCATATTGCATTATGACATGTTTAGTGTAAGATTAAGTTTAATATATGATTTCGACCGTATCTTGTACATTCCCAAATAAAAAATATACAGAGCAATTTGAAAATATATAATAAACACATACACTCATAAGCAAAACAATAGGCTAAACGTGAAGATAGAAAGAAAATGTTTTTTTTTTAATATTTTTCCATAAATTCTTCTTAATTTAAACTGAAAATTTATATTTTGCAGATCATTATTATTATAGCATATAATAATACGTGGAAAATTTCATCCTAAAAACGGCAAGACCACATCTTAGCAAAGATATAAAAACCGAAATGCAGGATCAAGGCAGTCCAAAATGAGTTACAAGAAGATACTTAATAATTAATAAAAAGAACATGTGAACACATCTCTTTCTGCCGTGAAGCGAATTGGTCAAAGGTTCGAAGTCGAATGTTTGATATAATGGTAATCTGGATCTGGTCGCCCTATAACATTCACTTTGAAGTACGACCGAGGAACAAAAGAAAAACAAAAGAAAAAATTATTCACCAAACCAAATAATTCAAAACAGGGGCTGGAAATTATCTTCCCAGATATACAATATCTAAACAAATGAAAGAAATAAGATTTTCTTCTAAAAGGTGTGCAAATAAGCCATTTTTATTTAAGAAGAACAATAATAAAAAAAAGATTTTTTCTCGTGTATTGGCAAGAAAGATACAGAATAATTCAGGACTGTTTTCATGTCAGCTGAAACAATATTGTGTATTGTTAGTGGTGCTCCTGATGATCCTGAGTAGTGCATTCGAAGAACTAGAGAAGGATTTTCACCAAGTTGCATAAATGCGACATTAAAATACGAGAATGGAGGGGTAATGATATGGGGACTTTTACTGCAGCAGAATTTGGGGAAATTATTAGATGAGAGAAGTCAATCAATACAAAGAAATAATTCGAATATTGGAAAAAGAACTGTTACCAAATACCCAGAAGCTGGGAATATCCCACAACATTATTTTTCAACATGATAATGTGTCTGCATACACTGCTAAAGTCACAAAAATAGTTCTCTGATAATTCAATTTATTTGATTTTTTAGCCAGGTGAAACCCCCGATTAAAACCCAATTGAGAATACTTGGCCCATAACATCTCATGCATTGGCCGGAAGAACATTTTTAGACAATGACAAACTCTGGGACGCTGTACGAAGCAAATGAAATAACATCTCCTCTTCACAGTGTTGAGAGCATGTCTAACATAAAACTAAAGAAATCAAAGGGGATGTGATTCCGTATAAAGAATGTATTAAATTAAATGGCATGTTCCGTGTTATTAGTTATGTTTAAGTTTTCTTGTTCAATTGTTCGTTGTTCAATATAAGTTTTAGTGCAATGAACTGTATAAATTTGGTTTAGCCCATCTTTTTTTGCTCACGTGTGTAGATGTAGACACAAATAACATTTTATATTTTAATCTTTACTCCTTTAAGCCTAAGGACATTTTCTTGTGTATGAATTTGATGAAATTTTGATTATTTTCATGTCATAAATCTAATTAAAATATAATTTTCCAATACTATATTGAATAACATTAAATTGGTAAAATGGAAACATTTGTCGTATTTGAGGTAAAAAAATATAATGATTAATTTTCATTAGTCGCAAGGTTCCAGACCAAAAACCATATGTAATGCACAAGTGAAACCAATTACTATTTTTGATAAGAATTGTAATGAGATAGATGAGATTCAAACATGGTTTCATTGGGGGTCGACCATCATAATCATATTATGTAAGATTTCGAATATGAAATTTCCAGTTTTTCATCCAGAAACAGACCATTGTGAGGCTATGAGACAAATAACTGCAGTATTTTTTATAATATAACAGTATTAAGATACTAAAGGTGCAACTCAGAGAAATTATTTGACTTAGGAGTAGTACAATTGAAAAGAGTTTACATGTAATCAGACATTGCAGGTTACGCAAAATTTGCGAAAATTCTTCGGACAATACTTGCATCGACCTTGTGACGACTACGCCAACAATGACTATTGGTGTCGGCTTAAATAGTGGGTTTGCTTTACTGAATGTATTGGTGAATGATGATCCTTAAAAATTCCAGTTGAGAAATTCGCTTTCCGGATGATGATGACAAAAATATCGAAATGTCGAAACGCACAGAGTTTATCAGTTAGACGCAATATTACTTTATTCCACCGGTATATGGTGTACTTTGTTTAAATATCTATTCAAGAGATCAACACAAGCCATAGAGCGAGTGTATTGCCGAATCAAATGTGGCTCAAACACATTAATTCCAGCTTTTTGGTCCTTGCTGTAGCGTTTAACATGTTGATTGTCTCATGAGTTACGCAGTTGGGGAAAACTGCATCACTTTATTATCAACCACGCGGACAGAATAAATATAAAAATGTGTTTGAAACAGTCATCATTATATTCTTTCTTTTTTCTCCAATTGTGAAATTGTGGTTGGTGTCCATCCAGATAACGTGTTAACTCTTACAGTACCAGTAGTTGAGATGACTCTTCCCTTTTCATTTCACCAAGGAGTTTCGTTTATGTAAAGAAGTTATTAAATGTAATTTCATGGTTCCTTATAGCTGTAACCACTTCTGCCACACGACTTAGCCCAAAGGGTTCATCTTTGGCTCCTGATAACTTTCCTTTTTGCGGTATTATTTTGAAAGTGCATCCGTCTTCTGAACAAAAGACTAATTTTTAAAATCCAAATCTAATTGGTTTCTCTTATAAACCTCTTACAGGAATAACGTCCAAAATACGAAAGCATTTGCTCGGCAATATCAAGTGTTCCGAAAATATCCCAGAATAGATGAACTTTAGATTTGTGATTTTATATAGCAGACGTAACCGCCCATTTATCATCAGCTAGCAAATTATAATTAACACCACGTATATATATAAGGAAGATTTGGTTTTACACAACCTATTTCTTGATATCGATCCAGAAGGAAATCACTGCCCAAATCAGCACCATTTGACCAGTACATTCTAAATTGAGAACGTATGTTATATGCGGAAAATGGCATTATTGTAAGAAAACGTCAAATAAATATTTGTTATGGTTAATATGACATCATTCTTTAATGTGATACCATAATTGATTGTGTTTGCAGGGAAAAGAGTATCCACTTCTTAATCCAAAAATAGTTTGTAAATATCTAACTGAAATATGTAAACAAAATTCATAAACAACCATGCAGTCATCGTCACAATTATACCATTCGTCCTCCAAAACTCGTACCCAATCCCTCCATTTCCTCTAGTTTTTACCAGACCCTGAAATCAGTTCATCGACATCCTTATCATGCAATGTGTTATCATGTCTGTGAACCTCATACTTCTCTAGTGACTTCTGATGGAAGATTGATATTGCTTAACAGACTAATGGCATCATAACCTACTTCTTTATCAGATGCAAAAGTGGTATTTTGTGGGTAGGAGTAAAACAAGGTCTTGACTATCCATGTAATCATTTGTTTCAATTTCTTTTATAGTGTTTTTCAACTAAGTCAAAATGTTTCTGTTACTGTTTTTATCTCTGAAAATATGTAAACAAGATAATGAGTTGAAATTAAACGTCAGCTTTATTACTTAAAGTGTGTTAAATTATCGTCAGTAGTTTGTCTAAATTGTAATGCTGTTTTTTGATAGCCATTATATTTTTACACCTGATATATAATCCACTTATAAAATGTACCTTACATCAAGCTTAAAATTTTGTGCATTAGGAGTTTAAACAACAGTTATACGAAAACTTTTATGAATTCCAACTTATTTTATTTTCTCTAATTTTTTTTTCAGAAAGAATAACCCATTAGAGAACATTTGAAAACAACATTACCCAAAACTATGCAATTGGAAATCAGATGGTAAATATGCATTTATATAACTACTTACCTTTTCAATATATTAAAACACAATATCATCTAAACATTTCCGGTTCCTGTTGTCAATAGAACCCAATCCTCATTAATCTTAAAATCTAATAATTTCGGCAATGAAGAATCGAAAAAACTTCGAATTGTGGTAATATGATTCATTTGGACATTTTGTTACCATTTATATAATTAGTAACTGATAAAACACTGTCAGTGATGCTTAGCAAACACGTCGGTTTGTTGTTTATAAAATGGGATATCAGCTTTTGATAGGTTAATAAGATTTAACCATATATGATGTATAATTATATAAATTGGGACACCTCATCTCTTTTACAGTATTATCAAAATACTAAATTTTGACCGAATATTATTAAGTTAGAATACAATTTTGAAACCTCTCACTGTAAATTTATTTTAGTACCTTCTATTACTATTCACAGCTTAATACAGAATAAAGTCGATTGAACTAATTTCAGTTGTTTTAGAAGCAGGCCTATTAACGTATCAATTACGAAATCCTGTACACTTTCCTTAAAATAGTGATCTAGTATAAATGAAATGCACGTTAACATTCACAAACTATCTGGTACTTATAAATCTGATAAAATATAAAATATAAAATATTCTGAGATAAACTTAAATGAAACTCACAAAACTTGTAGATGTTTTGATTGTATGAGAAGTTCAACTTATACTTCATCTATAAAGTCTGCTCACTTAATGATGCTTTTTTTTAATTGAGTACGATAAACGAATAAAAATATTCTTCATATTTTGAATATGATGAACGGATATATTATTTTACACTAAATAATCAAAAGAAATTTAATTTCTCCTTTGAAATATTCATATTTTTCAAGTTTGAGTTAAAAAGACAAAGCAATTATTTATTTATTTATTTTTTGCATTGCACCAGAGTAATCATTTTTTATTTTTAGTTTCAAATTTTAGATCAGAGCATAGTTAATCAAATTTTAACCGAACGTACCAATGAAAATGTCATTTCAAATTTAGGGGTAGATAATAATAAAATAGTACTAATAATAGATAGGGTTATATAGATATACAATAATCATATGACAAATATACTTCTAAGATATCTATTGCTTTGTTTAAATGTGCCTTGGAAGGATAACTACAATAATTTTAATAATACAGTGTGGAACGATAATATTTTCGCCCTAGAAAAAATGACAGGATTCCATTTCTGTTTGATTAATACATGTTTTCTTTTTTACATTGCAAACTATCTACTAGATAGCCAGTTCCGTATAAATCCCAAGAGCAATAGAAGCTTCTATCATGCGTGAAAGTGACACCATGTTTAATGAGCAAAATCTGATACGCACATGTGCACCTCATGCTCTCTACCGATCCAAGTTATTACAAAAGTATATTTTCAGCACTCTCAAAATGCATCGCAAGATTGCCATGAATGACAGGGACGTGCCCAGCGTGATGAAAATATTGTTTTCAACCACGGGTATAGTGTTTGGTGTAGTTTCAAGTGAGTTCCACATTATGCCACCCTACACCTTCAAAGTTGGCTTGAAAGTCAACACCAAATTGTATCCTTATATGCTGAAGAATCCTCTGGTAAAATTCATTGGCCGCTGGCAGATCCTGGGTGAAGGAACAGGAGTCGGTACTGACCAACAAGTCAAGACACGTAGGTTTAACTTCATAAATAGTACTATAACTTCGTAGCTTTTTTTACTGGTCTCCTCATTCCTCGATCTCGATCGCTGGAATATTTTGTTTGGACATACGTCAAGAACATCACAGACATGACCTCCAATCACATTTATACACAGAAGGCAACATTTAATTATTTTTCAAACATCAAGGACACATTGAAAACGACTATAACTTATTTAATGTTGGACAAAGTTTTCGTTTAATATACCTTTTTTCTATTATGGAAAAAAAGCTAATAAAATTTTTTTACGGTGGCAGAGCAAATAAAATGCCTCTAATACATATTATTAGATACATATGTTCTCTATTACAAACCTGAGTTTAATAGATCATATTTGACAAGGGACATATAGACATATGGACGGTTTAACAAAACAGTCCGTCAATTGATTCTCTGTTGAACATAAAACGTGACTGATAAATAGGTAGGGGCGCTTAATAGAAAATAGTATCTTACAAAGACGCGAAGGCACGTCTGAACAAATATCTATCTTCACTGTAGGTAAAAATATATTCAATGGTGTTCATTAAGTAGAATTTTTACACGTACTAATTTAATCACTGTATACGTTCGACTGGTTTGACACCTTTGCACTAACCAATCAATCCATTGTATAATCAATCAGGCTCATTATGCAGTGATCGACTAAATGTCAGCCTACCATTACCGATTTTGTTCGATCGGATAAGATTTTTTCTTACGGCTCTGTATATCCATATGACGCGTTCTCTGTATTTTCATTAGATGCGATTAAATTTTTAAATAGAATATTCGTCAGTTTTTTTTAAGTTATATTTTCTGGTAAATTGTAGAACACAATTTGCCGTTTAATAACTAGACTCACCTAAACGCATATACGAAAATAATGTGTATGTTAATGTGTATGTTAATGTGTCAGTTACTTTGAAAGTATTATCAACAGTGTCTAGCGTTCCATATATTACTGAATAAGCTCCACGTCGTTAAACTGATGTCATCTAAGATGAACCTCAACGCAATTATGTCTAATACACTGCCATGATTACAACCAAAGCATATTTAATATTGGAACGTGCGTATTAATCCACAGTTATTAAGCTACCGTTAATACAAGGGGCATATATATGTTTGCTTGTATTTCTGTCACTATTTGAAATGTCACAAACCGACTTTACCTGATACTGCTGTTGATGAGAGCAGATAATACACTGCGATCTTAGAAAAAAGGCTATGAATCTTTAAAAAATATTTGTAACTAGATATTTAAAATAAACATTTTAATTTTCTTTTTTATTGATACAACTCAATAATAATATGGGCTCGATCTTAGTCTCGAAGCTCTAGTCTGTTTGAATGTTAGTCATTGTTTTGAATTCTGTTTTGCATGCTATTGTTATATGCATGACCTATAAATATGTATTCATAAAAAAACAAAGTACGTCTTACATGGATTATAATAGGATATCTCCGTGCGTGTTTCTCATTTATATAAGAAAAACAAGCCCGGGTGCACGCCGTTGCCCGGGTGTTTGGAGGTGTGTGTTAAGCAAGAAAAAAAAGAAAAACAAGTTATAGTAGTAGGCAGGCTCGAACTGATACAGCGAAGGAAGAAAGAACGTGCAAAAAAAAACCTGCCGTCTACCGAAAGTGGCGGAGGTTAATAAATCGAAAAGAGTGGATGACATTCGAAAACATCGGCGAAAAAGCTACCCCTCCTTGTATAAAAGTGCCAAGTTCAGCGCGAAGGAATTAATATTTTTAGCCAATTTTTCGATATTTATCGTTTAAAGAGTCGAGCTTTTAAAATGATACCGATCTCGTGAAAATCCCTCGCATCTGTCGAAAGGCTTAGACAGGCATATAAACATACATACATGCATACATTTTAACACACATAGGAGATTTATATAATAGATAAACAGTTTTTTACTTATAAAGTATTTATGTCAATAATATATCTGTGTCTGCGGTTGTGTTTGTCATTCGTGTATGACACTGCGTTTTACTTTCAATCTATTTACACCGGTAACATTTTGGGTCAGTACAATATTATATGAAAAGCAGTTTCTTTTATTTGGATATATAGGTGCCTCCAACAGCAATAAAAACCCAAACAATTAACAGATTTATTGAGGATTATACATTCGATAGAGTATTGATTATGATTTTATATAGTGAGTGTTACTGGATTGACTACTAAAATTATTCAGGGTAATGCCAACGTATTGATCCCACATTACTTTTAGCTATGAACAAATTGTGCTATTTGTACTGATCTAATACTTAATTTGTCTGTCCTGATTTATTTGAGGGGAAATCATTGTAGACTGAGGCAATTTTAAAATAGTTGTGTTAGCCTATATTTTCATACTTTATGTCGCTAGCATTGTAACAAGACTTGTTTGATAAAAATCTATAGAAAAAGACACGAGCTTATGTCGCAATACCACAGATTATGAAATGATAAAGAGATAGAATCTTAAGAAGAAGTAAACATCTTTACTAAAATTGAAAAGTAATAAACATGTGAACAATGTATATTTTTCTCTCTTTTCTGCTATTCATTCTCTCTATATCTGCAATATTTAATATCCCCCTTTTTACATTTACCACATAAAAAGTCTATTTGTCTTAACAATCTAAACCTCCCGTTTGTAATCCCTATATTTCTTCTTTATTTATTTAACCCCATTTCAATCAAAAAGTATTACCTTTTCTAGGACGGAGAACAAGCCTGATACCATCCAATAATCTTGAATAAAGACCAAGAAAGAGTGTTTTAATTTCAAACTATAAACTCCGTCGTTATCTTCAACTTCAAAGAAGAACATTTTTACGAAAATTAGTTTTAATATTGAAAAACGAAAGCTACCCCAAAGTAGGCAATATGTTCATTGTTTAACATGTCAGGGTTAAGTTTGGCATTGTACTTTCATCAAAGTGAAAATAATGATTGTGTATCATTAGCCATGTAGGAACTCTGAAAGGGTAAATTTACAGGAAATACCAAATTAAAAGTGATTCACAACCGCATTAATGTACCGGATTTGAAAGTATTACCGGCGATCTAAGGAGAACCTATTCATCAACGCAATAATGTCGTATAGACTATGCTTAATTTCAAAATGAAGGCTTGTATACCTTCAAGTATCTCAAACAAATACCTACGTCAATTTGTCTGTTAGCCATTCGGTACATCTTTCTCTCGTGTATTTTACTTACGTTCACACCTTACTAGGTATATCGCCATTTGAACGAAGGGGGCTACTATTTGGAGCCATGTGCAGTATCGATTAATAAAATCTTTGTTTATATTACTTTTAAACTTCTGAATATCAGTAGAGTCTAGGAAGGGAATTTCAAAGTCAAGTAGCAACAATACTCCATGTCTGGATGAATGATGGTCTTGTAGAGGTAAAGATACTCTCAGGTTTGGTTAGTTTGTTTTTTTTAAGGCGATAGACAGAGCCTCAATTGCAGGAGCCTACGTTTTACATGATGTCATCGCTTATCAATGCCGCGAGCCAACTCTATCATAGGGTTTTAGGTATATGTTGAAATAACAACCTGGTGATCAGTAATAGTGGAACTTAGGTATGAGTTCATCATATTATAGGTAATCAAAAATCTTAATTACATTAAACATGAACATAGCCATGTTAAAACATGTTATATGTTCTTGTTCCGATCAGCGCTGCATTATTAAGTAGTTAATTATTATGATTGCATTCCGTAAGTTTAAATGGAATGTCTACTATATGAAGTATCTTAGAATGAAAGATTTGTAAACAATAAGTTAGGCATGTACACCTGATGAAATGGAATTTTATTGTTACAAGTTGTTCAATTGAAAAAGTAATTTGGAATAAAGAGGCCGGTTTTGAATATGAGAATAATAGCAAATGGTTATATAACCATCAGAACATGAGGTAATACATTAGTAATATAGTTTTAAATACAGGCACGTAATTTTAGATAGGGAGTGAACAGTCGAGTGCCGGCCTTTGTTGAATAGAATGAGTAAATTAACTTGATAAGGCATGTGGGGAGTATCAAGAATAGACAACTCTATACTTGCAGCTCTAAAAGAATTATTGAATGAATGATGCATACAAAAATATAAATCACGAATATTCTCAGGTGTTGCTAAAAAGTAAAGATAACACGACTACTAAGTGTTGTTTATGTAAAACATCTAACCACACACACAGAGGACCACAACCAAGAAGTAATATACGCAGAACATCTTTTTACGCATGCATGTAAAGACATTGCGGAAGAGTTTATATATACAGGATTTATATCCGCGCCATTTTATATAGACCAGCAATATTACAGCTATAGACAGCTGGGTAGCAGAGCTATATTATTGAGTTCCACGGACTGATATCGGAAAAGTGCTTTGCTCATAAAATTTTCGTTTAATTTCCGTACAAATAGAGAATTAGAAATGCTGTAAACAGTTGCTGTAACTAGAATAGCATTTATTACGAAAGTTTCACAAAGATAAGGCAAAAATTGATGGTGCATCGAGCATTATTAACGTTCAACAAACATGTTTAATGGACGCATCTAAGGAAAAGTCGTGCTTGTTTCTTTTGAAACTCAACTGAGACTTCTGCCTTTTTTTACCCCGGGTAGATCGATACGCTTCCAATCGGCCGAGGCATTTCATCGATTGATGCCGATATTTCAATCACTTTTCACATACGCTGTCTGACGGTCCACCTGCTCTGGCAATCGGGCAATTAGCGTATCGATCCACTTGCAGATCGATGCTGCCTAATTACTACGAGAAAGTGGGCGATGAAGGTAGACAGGTTGAAGTCATCTAATAGACGACGTATTCGACATCGACATTGACCGTAAGGAAAGGAAATGCAATGCTTAATTATTGACGACCACGTATTTTAACCAGTGTCTATTTCAGTCTTGATGATGCTTATATTATTATTACTACTATTACAAATTCATCTGCTCCTAGTTAATTACTACTAATAAAATATAATAATTACAATAGCAATAATATACACTTATAATAAATGAATAATAATGAGTATAATAATAAAAATAGTAATTCTTGTTTGAAAACGACCATCTGTAAAGATATGCGATCATTCTCCAAAAAACTCTTCTTCAATCTCATCTTAAATCCAAGAGCGTATATAATAATAATAATAATAATAATAATAATAATAATAATAATAATAATAATAATAATAATAATAATGTGCTATCCATAAATTCTCGTAGACAACACAGTGCAGAAATTACTACAGTATTAATTACTATTTAAAAACATGATTCTTGGTCGTATAGGCTTCTTAAACTTATACATTAAATTTTAAAATGACACAACGATTAAATTCATTTTATAATAATAATAATAATAATAATAATAATAATAATAATAATAGTGATAATAATAATAGTATACCATAATATACTAGAATCACCAACGTCAGCTTAAATCATAGAAAATGTACGGGATTACTGCTAAGCATTCTAGTGCAATAGTGAGGAGAGTAGTGCGAACTTCGAGATTGGTGAAACTAAAAAGCAATGGAATATCAATGGAACCCCCATATTAATTACTTTATTCAGTAAAAAAATAAAAACTCCGTGTTATTTACTTACTGTTAATACTTACAGCTGAAAAATCGGTCAATATTTTATAAGTGAGCCCTATAAATATGACTTTATAAACATATGTACTTTACTATATTTGTATAGAGATAAAACAACGCTGCCAGTAGAACAAAAGAAAGTGCAGGTATCCTAAAGATAAGATTACAAATAATAATCAACTGAAGTTATATTTCAAATTCTGGTCTGACACACGAAGTGATCAAAATAAAAAAAAAGAACACGTATGCATTCTAGACAGAAACTTGGACCTTTAGACAAATACTAAAAAAAATATAATCGTGACTTACTGCAGCGGAGATGTATGGCCACATTTTAATATCCAGTATTGTGAAATGGAATTAATCTAGAGAAAGTAATATTAGTTTCAGTAATTCAAGCTTTGATTAACGTGGCGCCAAAAATGTTTGTTTTGCTTACACATTTTTCACCAATGGCAAAATACGCTATAATATTAATCGTTTATCTTTGCTTTGGGCAATCCTTAATAGAAACATAACTCAATGCTAATGAAAACTTTTATATATATACATGTGTTTATGTGCGTATACAAAAAATCTCGCTCCTCTCTCTCTCTCTCTCTCTCTCTCTCTCTCTCTCTTTCCCTCACTTTATATATCATTAATCTTCAGTTTTGGTTTATTAAATCCAGAAATCGCCCGCAGTATTAAATATGATAGTAAAACGGTACGAATGACTGAAAACACTAACACACCAGCACTATTCGGGATACCTTTAACTCCGGTCATCCCCAAGTTACTTCTTACAGGAAAGACACTGTTATCAAGATTCGCAGCCTCAGAAACAAATTTTAAACGGCTTACCTAAATCCAACAACTGCATAATTTTTTTAATAGTGCCCAGTTTCTACAGGTTAGACAATAGTGAAGGAAGCCAATGGCTACTGATCAGAAAGTAGAAGATCAAAAGCGTTGTCTGGACTTTGTCAGAATCAAATCTGTATAGACTGTACATAGTAGTCCTGATTTTTAGTCACGAAAGCAAGTTACATAGGCTTTCAGTGATTGTAATCAGTACGTCCGTCGAAGGAAAGACGAAGAATTTAATCTTAGGTGCACAGTCTCGTCGCTGCAAGGTGGTGGCGGTTCCGTCTTGGTGGGAAATCTTATTAGTGCCAATGGTACACAGCCTATGTTCTTTGCAAGGTCAGATTAATTCGACCAAGTACATTAATACGTTGACTGTGCGTTTTCTACCCAACTTTGGTCGGAATTTGGATGATAATGCTATCTTCATGCAGGATAATGCTCCAATTCACACAGCTGGCGATATCAAGAGATTCCTTAAAGAGCATGCTATTCCGTGTTTGGATTGGCCGGCACAATGGCCGGACCCCAATCCTAACGAACACTTATGGCATTTCATCAAGCGATAGCTAAGCAATCATCAAATTTCTAATATGGAAGAACCTTGGACAAAATATAAGAGAAGTGGGGTACCCTTTCACCGAAGTATTGCCGCAGACTAGTTCAAGGAACACTAAAAACGTTGCAAGCTGTCAAATTGCAGAAGGTCTCTGCTACCAAATTTTGACTAGTTAATTTTGTTCCTGTTGATTTTTTGTTGCATTAATGTTCTAAAATTTCATTTTAATAAAAATGTTCCACTGCACAGAGTTAATTTTTGCTTCTCGATTTGATGTTATTTTTTTTTTAAATGACGTGAGCACTAACATACTTAAATTAATAGTCAAAATTGAACGTGCAATGTTAAAGATGAATCAAAGTTAATCCAATGAGTTGCAGTAGAACCCCGGGATACGACATTTAAAATCAGTAACAAATTACAGTAAAATGCATAATACACATGCACAGTATGTCATGTTCTTAAAAGCCCGATCTCTCTAATCTTTCAACTTACGACCAACAGAAACCACAAGCTCAAATGCAATTCTGTTTTCAACAACATATCGCTACATGCCACACGTGTCTGCGTTATATACGAGTGCATTACATGTTTATGGAAGAGAGAACAATGAGTAAAGGGTTTGGCTACCACGTTCCCCGGACTCGTAATCATGTGATTGTTTCCTTGTCAGGCTTTAAAACAAACAAAATTGTGCAAATTATCCTCACAATCAAGACCAACTAAAAAAACACATTAGCAACTCTATCAGGAGTATAACCAGAGTAGATCTACAGGCAATGTATGTAAACGTTTTAAACATGCTCAGAAATGCATATAAGTCAACGGCGATCACTTCCAGAAAATTATGTAAAACTACAGGTAATCTAAACCATAAAAGATTGTTCCTCCTATCTACTACATTTCTGGGCTACTTTGAAGTGGGCAACCCTGAGCATAATCAAAGACAAAACACGGTGTCGGGGAATAAAAAACATCTTATTCTACATCGCAATCTGAAGAAAAACACATATATTAGGGTCGCGGTACTCCGGTTGTTCTAGTGTATATGTTGTTTTAACAGTTACATTCTACTTGGCTTACATTTGCAGCTTTTGGCTCCAGAGATTTATATATATATATATATATATATATATATATATATATATATATATATATATATATATATATATATATATATATATATATATATATACATATATATATATATATATATGTGTGTGTGTGTGTGTGTTTGTGTATATATGTATGATTGCGTATATGTGTATATGTAATATTGTAATTCTACAGAACTGTTTTAATATCTTTTCAATAGTTTTTTTTAACAGAAAATAGGCAGTGCTATTGTTAATGAATAGTATCCTTTTCAGTTTGTAAAAAATGTATGTGCGTTTCCGTATAATATATGCACAAGAACAGTTATTGAGGAACAATGATATATAAACCAGCCTAACGTTCTTTTTTCGATTTGTAAATTTTCTGGAGAACGCGGAAAATTATTGAAACAGCAAACACTGTAGACATTGTTGAACCATTATTTTTATCAAATAAGATTACTTATTTTCTCACATCCACTGTTTCGTGCAATATCGAACTATTTTTCTACTAATATGCGTATATATATATATATCTATATATATATATATATATATATATATATATAGCATGATACCTTACGCACACACACACACACACACACACATATATATATATATATATATATATATATATATATATATATATATATATATATATATATATATATATATAATGGAGATTTATACTTTGCTTAAAGCATTTTTCGGAATAAAAAAGTGTTGTGTTTGAGAGTTGTCTCAATGTAATAATTGAAACGGGCTATGTAGTAAAATAATTAAGGATGACAATAGTGCAGTTATTTTAATAATTTTCACTTATATACATATTGTGTGTTCTTAACATATTGTGTCGCACAGAATGGTAGATGCATTAGTTTTCTCAAATTTCTTTTCCTCTTAGGGGAGTAAGAAGCGATAACAGCTCTCGAACGTTGTTACATTATGTGTTTGTGTCAGTGTCGGATGGGCTGTGTTAAAATTGTGTTAGTCTCGCAGTTGAATCGGCTCACATATTTGTTGCTCCAATTTCCGAAGAAGATTCTAAAATGTATTTCTTTATTTTTAATTAAAAAACAAATTCTATTCATTTTCCTGTTTCATTGTATCGTAATTTAAAATTGTTTTTCGTCGTTTAGTTTTAGTTAAAAGTGTGTATATTAACAGATGCATGTAAGTTTTCAGCGGTTAAAATAAGCAACTGCTGTACCGAAGTGACTAGTTATTACCCTTTTCGTCATTACATGTACAGAATTAAGTTTTTCTACATAGTAAAAACACTTTTCAATGTAATTTTATCATCGATGAACGATTCCGCGATCGAGAAGGTACTGACATGGCATTCTGAAGCAATGCACACGTCGTCTTACTTTGCTTTCATCAATTGCATCGTCTTCAAGAGACGATAGGCTCAGGAGTTGATCGGCATAATTTCTATGCATGCAGTATTTAAATGGCCTATCTCTCCTTCTGACTGACGTTCCTGACAAGGTGTTGCTTCTTAATGTGTAAAACCGGCAATATCTGTAACAAAGAATTGAATCTTTCACGTCATGGACATATGATTGCAATCTTCTCATATTCAGTGGGCTGGAATAAAAATATTGAATACATTTCTTTATGAATGATCTAGTATGTATGCAATATCAGCGTTTAAAATATATATTAGATTTTAAACTGGATGCGAGAAAGCAGCAATAATATATGGATATGGATTGTTGGAATATTGAAATTGCCTGTAGACAGGAATGCGCTTTCAATCCTACTGAGAAAGTGGGAACTAGCCACAGGCACGAAAAGGATCCCTCTCTACTTATACAAATATAATTTGTTAAGAGAAAGTTATATAGGGGAAGGGACATGTGTGGAATAAAATTCTCTTATCGGAAAAATGCCCCCACAAAGAATTGAAGGTGATGCTTTTAAAGAAATTATCAATATATCATTTCAGATTATTTAAAATATATTTAAAGAGAAATACAGAAAAAATAATCGTTCGGATATTCATTCTCGTAGGCAAATACACACTTATATGTTCAAATATACTAGAATGCCCGCGAGGTTTCCTGGTCGTAAAGTACCTTTAAATATAATATTTGAATTCCTGCAAATTGTATATTAATTGTTATGGAGTCATTTCACTATTCATTATTATATTGTACTATATAAAAACTGCTTCGTTGCTTTTCCCAGTTAGAGAAATACACTTCACTATGATGTTTAAATTCATGCAGATGTCATGTGTTTTTATTATGCGTTAAATACTCTGAGGATAATTTTAAGAGCGATTTCAAAAGTTTATCACAGTTTAATATATAAAAAGGTCTACGTCTGTCTGTTTTTCTGTCTTCATATTTTCAAATCTATCTCCTCCAAAACTCAACGTCGCATTGCGGCGCTAGGGACCTTTTTTTTACAAGGAGGTCACCACTTATCAAGGCTCGGAAGCCACTCAGGGTTAAGGGTTATTGCATGTACAGTACGTTGTACGTTAGTGTTGAGATTTCATAAAGCGTCTACTTAAGGGGGCGGTTCATCAGGAATTTGTTTACGTTTGATTTGAAGACATCTAAGTTTTAGTCAGGTGGGAAACAGGCAGACGGAACAGAGTTCTACTGCCGTGCTGTTCTAAGATAGAAGCTGTGTTCATGGAATCTACGTTTTGATTTAGGCACAGATAAAGAGTGGGGAAATCTTTGACAGTGGCTTCAGCTAGACGAGTGTTTTTCAGAAAATATTGGCGAGGGGGATCAGAGATTGGAGCTCAGACGAGCACCTGCCATTGAAATAACAAAGACAGGCTCGCAAGGTATCTTCTGTGGGAGAGAAGTTGCAGGGAAGAGAAAAGGTCATCCCCCACTAAGCCACGAAGTCTATTTTGTACTCTGGCAAGGTAAGATATGCTGTTTTTAGCAGCTCCTGTCACGATATGGCAGCACTATTCCATCCTTGCACGTACTTGGCTTTTATATAGATAGGGAATTGCATCAGTAGTTAGATACCTTCTGGAGCTGCAGAAGGAAGCCACCATCTTCCCATCGACCCAGACAACAGATTGATGTACGTTTTCCAGTTCATATCAGGAGTAAAGGCCAAGGTTTACTCGAAAAACTCATGTTCGCTCGGATAACAATTGTTTACTCTAATTATTCCTGTTTGCTATAATTACAAGTGTTTACTCGAATTACCACTTTTTACTCGAATTGCCATTATTTACTCAAATTACTACTGTTTACTATAATTAACATTATTTACTCGAATTAACACTGTTTACTCGAATTACTTATGTTTACTCAAATTACCACTGTTTACTAGAATTACAACTGTTTGCTCGAATTGCCAGTGTTTACTCGAATCAATGCTGCTTACTCAAATTACCACTGTTTATTCGAATTATCATTGTTTACTCGAATTACCACTGTTTACTCGAATTACACCTGTTTACTCGAATTACTGCTGTGTACTCGAATTACCATTGTTTACTAGAATTGCCACTATTAACTCGAATTACCACTGTTTACTAGAATTACAACTGTTTACTCGAATTGCCAGTGTTTACTCGAATCACTACTGCTTACTCAAATTACAACTGTTTACTCGAATTGTCATTGTTTACTCGAATTACCGCTGTTTACTCGAATTACACCAGTTTACTCGAATTACTGCTGTGTACTCGAATTACAATTGTTTACAAGAATTACCACTTTTAACTCGAATTACCACTGTTTACTAGAATTACAACTGTTTACTCGAATTGCCAGTGTTTACTCGAATCACTACTGCTTACTCAAATTACAACTGTTTACTCGAATTGTCATTGTTTACTCGAATTACCACTGTTTACTCAAAATACACCTGTTTACTCGAATTACTGCTGTGTACTCGAATTACCATTGTTTACTAGAATTGCCACTTTTAACTCGAATTACCACTGTTTACTAGAATTACAACTGTTTACTCGAATTGCCAGTGTTTACTCGAATCACTACTGCTTACTCAAATTACCACTGTTTACTCGAATTGTCATTGTTTACTCGAATTACCACTGTTTACTCGAATTACACCAGTTTACTCGAATTACTGCTGTGTACTCGAATTACAATTGTTTACTAGAATTGCCACTTTTAACTCGAATTACCACTGTTTACTAGAATTACAACTGTTTACTCGAATTGCCAGTGTTTACTCGAATCACTACTGCTTACTCAAATTACCACTGTTTACTCGAATTGTCATTGTTTACTCGAATTACCACTGTTTACTCGAATTACACCAGTTTACTCGAATTACTGCTGTGTACTCGAATTACAATTGTTTACAAGAATTACCACTTTTAACTCGAATTACCACTGTTTACTAGAATTACAACTGTTTACTCGAATTGCCAGTGTTTACTCGAATCACTACTGCTTACTCAAATTACCACTGTTTACTCGAATTGTCATTGTTTACTCGAATTACCACTGTTTACTCGAATTACACCAGTTTACTCGAATTACTGCTGTGTACTCGAATTACAATTGTTTACAAGAATTACCACCTTTAACTCGAATTACCACTGTTTACTAGAATTACAACTGTTTACTCGAATTGCCAGTGTTTACTCGAATCACTACTGCTTACTCAAATTACCACTGTTTACTCGAATCGTCATTGTTTACTCGAATTACCACTGTTTACTCAAAATACACCTGTTTACTCGAATTACTGCTGTGTACTCGAATTACCATTGTTTACTAGAATTGCCACTTTTAACTCGAATTACCACTGTTTACTAGAATTACAACTGTTTACTCGAATTACCAGTGTTTACTCGAATCACTACTGCTTACTCAAATTACAACTGTTTACTCGAATTGTCATTGTTTACTCGAATTACCACTGTTTACTCAAAATACACCTGTTTACTCGAATTACTGCTGTGTACTCGAATTACGATTGTTTAATAAAATTTCAACTTTTAACTCAAATTACCACTGTTTACTAGAATTACAAGTGTTTACTCGAATTGCCAGTGTTTACTCGAATCACTACTGCTTACTCAAATTACCACTGTTTACTCGAATTGTCATTGTTTCCTCGAATTACCGCTGTTTACTCGAATTACACCTGTTTACTCTAATTACTGTTGTGTACTCGAATAACCATGGTGTACTAGAATTACAACTTTTAACTCCAATTAGCACGGTTTACTCGAATTACTATCGTTTACTCGAATTACTACTGTTTACTTGAATTACCACTGTTTACTCGAATTGCCACTGTTTACCTGAATTACAACTGTTTACTCGAATAACTACTGTTAAATCGAATTACAACTGTTTACTCGAATTGCCATTATTTACTCGAATTACTACTGTTTACTCGAATTACCACTGTTTACTCGAATTACTACTGTTTACTAGAATTACTACTGTTTACTAGAATTACCACTGTTTACTCGAATTACTAGTGTTTGCTCGAATTACTACTGTTTACTCGAATTACTACTGTTTGCTCGAATTACCATTGTTTACTCAAATTACCATTGTTTACTCGAATTAATATTGTTTAGTCGAATTATCACTAGTTACTCGAATTACTACTGTTTACTCGAATTACAATTGTTTATCAGAATAACGACTGTTTACTCGAATTACAACTGTTTACTTTTATTACTACTGTTTTCTCGAATTTCCACTGTTTACACGAATTACGACATTTTGCTCGAAATAGCACTGTGTTTTCGAATTACCACTGTTTACCCGAATGGCCATTGTTATCAGGAATTACGACCGTTTATTCGAATTACGACTGTTTACTCGAATTACTCCTATTTGCTCGAATTATAACTGTTTACTCGAATTACTACTCTTTGCTCGAATTACTACTGTTTACTGGAATTACCTCTGTTTGCTAGAATTACTACTCTTTACTCTAATTAACAGTGTTTACTCGAATTAGTCCTGTTTGCTCGAATTACCGAAGTTTACTCGAATTACTACTGGGTACTGGAATTACTCCTGTTTTCTAGAATTACCACTGTTTACGCGAATTACGACAGTTTACTCGAATTACCACTGTTTACCTGAATTACTACTGTTTACTCGAATTTTCATTGTGTACTCGAATTACCCCTGGTTACTCGAATTACTACTGTTTACTCGAATTACTACTGTTTACTCGAATTACTACGTTTTACTCGAATTACCACTGGTTACTCGATTTACCAGTTTTTACTTGAATTACTATTGTTTACTCGAATTACCACTGTTAACTCGAATTACTACTGTGTACTCGAACTACTACGTTTTACTCGAATTACCACTGGTTACTCGATTTACCAGTTTTTACTCGAATTACGATTGTTTACTCGAATTACCACTGATTACTCGAATTACGATTGTTTACTCGAATTACCACTGATTACTCGAATTACTACTGTTTAATCGAATTACCACTGATTACTCGAATTACTACTGTTTACTCGAATTACCACCGATTACTCGAATTACTACTGTTTACTCGAATTACCACTGATTACTCGAATTACTACTGTTTACTCGATTACTACGTTTTACTCGAATTACAACTGTTTACTCGAATTACCACTGGTTACTCTAATTACCAGTTTTTACTCGAATTACTATTGTTTACTCGAATTACCACTGTTTACTCGAATTACGACTGTTTACTCGAATTACAACTGATTACTCGAATTACTACTGTTTACCTGAATTACTACTATTTGCTCGAATTGCATTGTTTACTCGAATTACCACTGTTTACTCAAATTACTACTGTTTACTCGAATTACTACTCTTTGCTCGAATTACTACTGTTTACTGGAATTACCTCTGTTTTCTAGAATTACTACTCTTTACTCTAATTACCACTGTTTACTCTAATTAACAGTGTTTACTCGAATTAGTCCTGTTCACTCGAATTACCGATGTTTACTCGAATTACTACTGGTTACTTGATTTACTCCTGTTTTCTCGAATTACCACGGTTTACGAGAATTACGACTGTTTACTCGAATTAC
This sequence comes from Euprymna scolopes, assembly GCF_053919585.1. Classification (NCBI taxonomy): domain Eukaryota; kingdom Metazoa; phylum Mollusca; class Cephalopoda; order Sepiida; family Sepiolidae; genus Euprymna; species Euprymna scolopes. Next base: position 42,895,370 of record NC_136515.1, on the reverse strand, counting down.
CACTGTTTACCTGAATTACTACTGTTTAATCGAATTTTCATTGTGTACTCGAATTACCCCTGGTTACTCGAATTACTACTGTTTACTCGAATTATCATTGTTTACTCGAACTACTACGTTTTACTCGTATTACCACTGGTTACTCGATTTACCAGTTTTTACTCGAATCACGATTGTTTACTCGAATTACCACTGATTACTCGAATTACGATTGTTTGCTCGAATTACCACTGATTACTCGAATTACTGCTGTTTACTCGAATTACCACTGATTACTCGAATTACTACTGTTTACTCGAATTACCACTTATTACTCGAATTACTACTGTTTACTCGAATTACCACTGATTACTCGAATTACTAGTGTTTACTCGATTACTACGTTTTACTCGAATTACAACTGTTTTCTCGAATTACCACTGGTTACTCGAATTACTATTGTTTATTCGAATTATCACTGTTTACTCGAATTACGACTGTTTACTCGAATTACAACTGATTACTCGAATTACTACTGTTTACTCGAATTACTACTGTTTGCTCGAATTAAATTGTTTACTCGAATTACCACTGTTTACTCAAATTACTACTGTTTACTCGAATTACTACTGTTTACTCGAATTACAACTGTTTACTCGAATTAAAACTGTTTACTCGAATTACAATTGTTTACTCGAATTACTAGTGTTTTTCTCGAACTATCACTGTTTACTCGAATTACCACTGTTTACTCGAATTACTACTGTTTACTCGAATTACTACTGTTTACTCCAATTACAAATGTTTACTCGAATTACCATTGTTTACTCGAATTACTAGTGTTTTTCTCGAACTATCACTGTTTACTCGAATTACCACGGTTTACTTGAATTACTACTGTTTACTCGAATTACTACTGTTTACTCGAATTACTGCTGTTTTCTCGAAAAGGAATCTATCAGGATTTCTGTTGCGAGTAAACAGTAAGGGAAACGAATAACTTATTGTTTCAACATTGTCTTATACTAACTAACTTAATTTTTTTTATGGGCTGTATGTGTGTACGGGAAGGCTATGGAACATTCATACGCGGGCATGTTCTTTTGCACTCAAGACATTTCTCTGTTAACCGTTACTAATACGCATGTAGCTGCGAGAGACTCAATCAACTTTGTAATTACCGTATCATTCCATTACTAATTACAAAACATGCAAGACAAAAATCACGTTTACATTTTATAATATTGTGTGTTAAAAGCATGTTATTATGTGGTGCACACTTTTAATCCACAGACAAATCTGTTTCCGAAGTTTTCAAAGAAGAAATTGATGGTCAGAGTTTTACGAATTGTTCAAAACTTATTGATTTTCTAAATAACTTACATGCAACATTGTGCGCGTGTGTAAGTGTAAATATACTATTAGAGCGTTGTTTTCAAACTACTATTAATTCTTATTCAAAACTCATAATGGATGACATTATAGCCTTACTAAAAATAACAAGTACTCTTTTATATGAGACCATCTTCTTATTAATTACCATTTCTTTTAATATAAGGATAAAGATGTTATTTGGCATAAGACAAACGTCACATCGATGATTTTTATTTTTGTATAGCTTTTGAAAGTATGTAATAATGCTACCCTCCGACTAAACATGAGCTTCTCCATTTTATTGTGTCAACTGTTGCGTATATTTTGTTTCATACAAACGCACACCAATCATCTCTTCTTTTGACAAAGCAGTGAGATATAGGTTCGTTCTTTATGCTACCATACACCTAAGCGTGTAACTACATGCTACTGGAGAGGGCAAATAATTGTGATTTGTTTTATTTGATTTTCAACTGAAGCATAATCATGCTAAAAGATTAAACGACGCATACGTCACATTAGGCCCTGCATGTTGTATCTATGTATGTACTTTATATAATTGTAAATTTATATATTATTACACAGTTTTTTATTGTGATTGGGCGAATCAGTTTCTTGTAAAGCTAACATTATTATATTGAAACGTTGTTAAAACTTAGACTACACATGTCAGAGAAGACAAAATTCCGTATGTGTTTATAAAATAACTTATGTTTTTAAAACAACTTTGTTGCTTTCAATTTTTGGTTTTCTTGCTGAAAAGATTGATAATAAGTATTATTTGGAATAGGATCGCATTTACTTGAGATATCTAATAGAATATAATAATGTTTACTATCGTGTAATATCTGAAAGAAAATATAGTGAATTTCAAATGGAGTTTTCATGCCAAACCGACTTACAGATATACAAGCCTGGGTGCCCGGAGTTTACCGAGTATATGGAGGTGTGTGTTTAGCAAAAATAAAAAAATAAAAGAAAAGTGATAGTAGGCAGGCTCGAACCCGTACAGTTTAAAGGGGCAAAACAATAAAACGTGCCGTCGTCTCTGTTGCGCACATCGCTAAACCGGAAGTGACGTAGGATAAAATTTAGGCGAAAAGATGAATTTCAAAAATATCAGATAAAACAGAGGCCCCTCCCTCCAGAAATGTGAGTCGAAGTGAAAGAATATGAAAGTTATAGACGGACAAGTAAATTGAAATAAAGACCTGTTAGATAGGAAAATACATGTTTGGCTAGAAAGGATTTGAGGAACAACTTTAAGCTATGATGTTACTTCAAAACAGAATTTATTGATAACTATATAGATTAGTGTTGGGATCGAACAAATTTATAATGCAAATGTGGGTACCTTTTTGCTCCTTTAAGCAAAGTTGCCTCCCTTTGTCCGTTATTCCTAAACTTTTATTTCTCGCGAGATGAACGATCGGAATTGGACAGTGGAGGGAAAACAGAGTGACTTTAAGAATGGCGAGATGAACATCATTCCCGTTCATCCATTTATGTTTGAATTGTAGTTATGTGTGTGTGCGTGTCTCCTAATAAACGTATATCGTTATGTAACAGTGAAATGTTTTCTTATGTTTTCGTAAGTGTTACGTTTCTTTCCTTATGAGCTACTACCTACCAACATGAAGACTGGAATCCCTGCGGTAAGATATTTTATGTTATATTGATCTAACGCATCCCCACGATATAACAATTAGGAAGGCACTATTGACTGTCGGAAAAATAGTTGTTCAACTGTGAATAGGAGATGTAATAATTTTTGTCTTGTATCAATGTTTTATGACTGATGTTTTTTTCTGAAGATGAGTGGTTTCAGAAATGACAGCAAGTGCAGGGTTTTTTTCCACACAGGAATAGCGATGTTGATGCATCTCGAATCCAGTTGTAATATTCTACAAGGGGCGGCTGGTAAACAATTCGATATAATTGAGCGTGAAAATATCGCCAGTAGACCATCTGTAATATTTTCTTTTTAATAAAATGTAGCCAAAGTACTGGAAATATATTCTAGAAAAAAACTGTTGAATATAAGTCATGTATCACTAAATATGTCAATTACTTCCTACGAAGATAAAAAAAAGAAACTATTAAACACTCCATAGTCATATGTGTACATACGACGACAAACAATCTTAGTACCAGTTAGTTGCCCTAATTGTACCTAGTTAAGCAGACCTATTAATGACACGAGAAAGATATGCGAAAATCATACATACGACCGGCATAGAAAAATAAGTTACCTGGAAATATATACGCTGTAAGGTAAGTGCAAGACTTATACAAACAATTTAACTTAAAAAAGACGGATAGAATCACAAAAAAAAGATATCAGTGTACGTGAATGAGACGACGGGTGGATATCGTGTAGATTGCACTGTCCCCAGCCGGATTGGAATGATACGAAAATTGAAAATGTTGCTGAACACTTTGGGGGGAGGGCTGGAGAAGTCTGCTGTTTATCCAACAATTAAATTGATCAGAAGCGAAACAGGTTGGATTCCAGTGAATGTCTACAGAGGTTGTGAGAGGTTCGTGACAATGTTTGTTGGTGAATAGAGACTTGCGATTTTTTAAAATATATTATCAGCCTTTTTTTTTAATTTTTGACTTGCACACATGTTGCCGATCGCTTCTATATTTTACATAAGTGTATCTTCATTGACATCAAATGTATTATAATCTAATATCAACATAAGCGTTCATTATCTAAAGATGATAAAGGAAGTTAGTTCACGATGAGCTAAACTTTGTAGAATATTAAAGACAGTCATTGATAATTAAAACGTTTCATCTCATCTACAAGAGTTTCCGCTGTCCGGATAATCTACCCAAATCGCAGATTTAAGCCAACTAAATGCAACAGTCGTTCCTCTGTCAAGATTACTTTTCATATAAACTAAACGTTAATTAACAATCGGAATGAATCGACAAAGCTTCGGTAAAGATATCCTGTTTTCACTGGTATCACCTAAAAGTCACTCAAGAATAAAGTTTAGATAAGTGATTGTTGTCCGATAAGAGAGCAGCCTGATTATCGGGATGATTAAATTTGATTAGTATTAGCTTCGTTTACGAGGAGGTATAAACAAAGGCCATGCCCAGCTTAGACATTAAGGCAGTTATATTATAGTAAGCTGAAATGCAGCCCAGCAGCACTGTGATCCATATAGCGTATCTCAAATAGAACGCCCTTACTCATGGACATTGCTCTAAGATTTTAAAACATATGGTTTATAAGTGGAACTGTTTTGTAGTGAGACGAGTGTCTGCTAGGAATGTTAAACAGGGTAGGGTAGATAATCACAAGATTAGTTGATCAACTGCCATGGAAATATTTTTAATCTAAAAGTTTATTTTAGGAAGTCATTGTGTAACGTTGAAAATGATTATAATTTTCATCGTTGCCTCCGCAATTTAAATGGCCGTATCTCGTAAATATTTGCTATTCTTAGTATTCTATATTATTTTAATATTTCAACCGACCGCCATAGATGGATGTATTAATTGTATCTGAATCAAGCAATCTTTCCTGACGATACATAATTTCAGCTTTGACCGCAAAGAAAATTTTATGCAAAAATGTAAAATATTATTCAGGAAATGCGAGCGAATAATGCCGTATATATTTTGTTCAACTTATTACGCACTGACTATTCAAATCAGTTGCTAAAATAAAGAGAGGAAATAAACAAAAAAGTATAATTGTAAAAAACTGAAAAACTCAAATATAATGGCACGGATGATTAGATTATTTCCATATGTATTTGATAATACAAATAAATAAAAACAAATCACAAATGAATTTATGATACGCCCACTTAGCCATTTTTGTTGTTTGCGCGGTTTGGCAAGCATTATCTACCTTATTTTATTCATGTAAGAGTAAACGCGGCTGTAATACGATCTGATTTATTTCTTATATTATCTACTCTATCGCTAAAGATAGTCTTTCAGAAGTTATATTTCTCGTTTACCGATGTCAGATCCCTCTCTCTTGTACTCCCTTTCTCTCTTTCATCCTTTCTGTAACACCTAATTTTACTGTAATCTTAACGGAAATGCGTAAAAAAAAAACTTCAATTTTCCAGAAATGTTTTCCCGCTTTCTATATCGGTATCTTCACATCTCATATAAACACAAACTTTTATAAAACATTTAAACTTTATTCAAACGTCGCCCATGGTCTTCTTCAGGTTTAGTACAACAATTGATTTCCTATATCTCAGCATTCAATCATTCTGTAAATATACTTTTCCGCGAATATTTCTCGCTTTTGATAAATGTTAACATCTGCCCGCTTCTTATTAACTAATATCACCTCGTCAAAGGTAAGTGAAGATTTTTTTCGTTTTGGAATAGGTAATTACATCTTTTGTAATTGTTCTAGAGATAGGCGGTTTTATTTTGTTTTTGATGTGGATCTATAAGGGTCGCACAATAGATAAAACTAGATACTTATTAAAAGAACATATACTGAACAGAAACTCAAATGCAACAAACAGGAAAACTACGTAAAAGTCAGTCTGATTACCTAGTGTGTATATCTTTAGTGTTACATTGAGAGTCATATTTATCCGGTCTTATAGCAAATGGAACTGTTCATGTAACCCGTAGTGTAAACTCGACAAAGCTATTCTTTGTTACTAGTGTATTGTTATTTAATGTTACTATTGTATCAGGATATAATATGATCTTTAATTATTACGTAATATAAATATATATAATACAATTAAAGTAACAAAATTAGTATACTTTAATAAAGGTAAAAATGTATTTATATATTAATAAAATTATTGAAAATAGCTCTTGCTGTTTTATTACCTAGCAATATGCTAATATTTTAGTAGACATAAATAACATTTTTCGTAGTTTAACCGTTTCCGAGAGCGTTAAGATTTTCTAAGTATAATGTACCTTTTATAAATACGTTCCTAACATTAAAGTGTCAAATCTGTCCATTTCATTTCTGAGTTGGCATCTATGGGTTAATTTGTGTCCGGCTTAGTTTGGTGGGTACGAGAGTAGTTTCAGTAAAATGTTGCCACATGGCATTCAGCTCGCAATACGTTCAAACGACTGATAAAAAATATGATAAAGAGATAATTTCACGAAAGGATATGTCAGCTGGAGAGCTCGTTATTACGATTTTATCCCGTCAAATCCTAATCTTTGGAGATATATTAAATTCCTATTTATATGCTGAGAAACATACAAAATACACCATATTAAAAGGATCATTGCCTAAATATAGTCTAATTGAACTCGTAAAGTTCAGAAAGTTTGACATCACCATCGAAAGTTTGACATCAACATGGCCGTGTTGTAATAAAATTATAAATGGTCCAAATTATAATTGAAACAAACTACAATTATTTTTAAAGTAATCTGGGGGGGTCTACAAAATATTGAAATACCTGAGTTTTACGACAAAATCTAATTATACTTACATATGTAATACAAGTAATGCACTGGTTGTAAATAGTTCAAAATATATATTAAGCCATTAACACTATTCAATATTTAATGCTAAGACATTAAGATAAAATAAATTAGAAAAACAACATATGAGTAATATAGTGTCGACAAGAATATAAATAGATATAATCTGGCCCCACAATTTTAATGATAATAATAACATTAATAATAATAATAATAATAATAATAATAATAATAATAATAATCGTAATAGTAATAAAAAAAATAATAATGATAATAACCATAATAGTAATAATAATGATATATATATATGTATATCCATCACATGCACATTTATATATATATATATATATATATATATATATATATATATATATACACACATATATATGTATTTATATATATATATATATATATCGGTGCATCACTACACCGATGAAGACTGAAGGATCGGTCGAAAATTATGTACTTATAAAAAAAGTTTTTAAATTTTTTTTCATATTATTATTTTGTATTCCTGCACGTCACCAATTGAAAACGAATAAAGAAAAGTTATAAGCTTTTATACTTTTCGTATACTTTTTTATTCATACATATATATATATATATATATATATATATATATATATGTGCGTGTGTGTGTGTGTGTGTGTCTGTTAATATATATATATATATATATATATATATATATGGGTATATATATATGGAAAGAGAAATTGTGCTTTAGTGTATATGGTATAAGATTATTCGCTTTCTCATATGTCAAGTCAAAGCTGATTGCTAACATATAATTGGATATTTATTCATGTATACATTACAAAACGATACATACACATTTAAGAGTATAGAAATGTTTATCTATAATGTATATATATGTATATATATGTGTATATATATGTATATATATATATATATATATATATATATATATATATATATATCGACCTCTGTGATACACACCTACATATGTACACTATTATTCATTATACCGATGTACTTCCTTACATTGCAGTATAGGGACACTTTTATGTATAATTCATAAACTTTCACATAAATTTGTCCGGGGATGCATTATACATACGCATGTATATTCATATCACACGTAGTCAATATGCATCATATTCTTTTCTGGTAATAAAAAAAAGCGAGAAGCCTACTGATGTAGATTAAATACATGGTTATAGCAACTAAGGAAAAATAAAATATATATCAACACTCTAAAGTCAAACAAAAAATTGGACGAAGAATATTATACCAAATGGATACGTACGTAATAATATTAGTAAGATTAATTCGAGTAAAAAAATAGTCATTCCCAAAAAACTGTTGCCGCGCTAAAATTTCGCCCACTAGTTGAACTACCTGTTGATGGCAGGTAAACTATAAGTGTAATTTTTATGTCATGTACAGCTGGAATAAGTGACGCTTACATACCTGTACCAGTTTAGTGAAAATAGTAGAATGCGTGTTTTACATTTTTTTTGGATGCATCACCTTTGCAATGCTGTCATAGTTTTGTGCGCATTACATCCCATTTTAAAAGTCTTTAACCTTTTTGGGGATTACAATTCGTCCCAGTTAATAAGCACTTTAAAACTTGTACATCAAAATGTCGTACAATTAAATTGGTAATTAAGCAATTTATATTCATGGATCTTATTATCTGATAGGTTTTTCTGCAATATTTCCTCCAACTAGAAAAAGCCAACCCAAAGGATCTTTGATTTGATATCGTTCAATGTAAAACTATGTTATATTGCTCTACATACATTTCTTACGCAACATGCATTTACGACATCATTAAATTACACAGCTCTTTATGATGTGCATATTGTATTATGGAAGTATGAAGAGTGCTTATTCCTACAACCATGTTTTCGGACTAGAAGACTCATGTGGCTATACTTCTCTTTTTAAATCGAATCCTTTAAATAATATAAAACCCATACAACCATACAGTTTATAAATATAGAAATTCGAATGTAAGAAACACATAGTATTTAATGGAGATATATATTTAGTCTGTCAAACTCAGCAACTTCTCATTGTTGTGACCAAATTGCGTAAGCAATAACAATATACACTATATATATATATATATATATATATATATATATATATATATATATATATATATATATATTAGTGACCTGGCAAGGCAACGGGGGTAACAACCAAATCAGAAAAAAATAGAGCTGGCTGCAATAAGGAAGATTTTCGAATATTTTATTGGTTTGAAAATATAGGGTAATTTTTTACCAATTGTCATAAAACTTATATTTATTTATATAACTACTTCATTTACTCACATAAAAGTAATATACGAAAGTATACATTTGACATAAACTTTAAGTATTTAGTTCAATATCGATAAATACGTAGGTAGAGCTAGTTAGTAAGTTATAAAATATATATGGCGATTAAGCTACACTGAATATTCCGCTTTTAATTAACTCTATGATTCTTCAGGATTATGCGAGAATTGTGTGGTTGTCTCGCGTTTTTATATACCCACCTTCTATTGAGTTTTTAATTAAGCAATCAGTTTTCTAATATCCACTGCGCACTTCCTAATCAACTAATGAGTAGCTAGTTACATGCAAATGCCCGTTTTACCTCTGTCTGTGTTATTTAGCTTAGATATCTAGTGTCTTTACCTGTTCTAAATCTAGGTTAAGTTTATATATATATATACATATATATATATATATATAAATATATATATAAATATATATATATATATTTGTATATAGATATGTGCGTGCGTGTGGGGTAGTTTATGTATATGCATGTTTATTTATTTATTTATTTGTATTTGTTTTTTTCTATTGTTTTTGTTAGTGTTTAAATTATTTAGTAAAGTTTATCATGTGCACACAATTGTTCACTATTTCTCTCCTACAGTTGGGGGTTCTTTAAAATATAGGATGGCAAAGTTTTAAATGAAGGCATACTCTACATAGATCGTCTAGGTCTCTACATGTATTTGCTTGTCGTACTATTTTCAATTCGACTATCGGCGAACGTTCGCTTTCCGTGAGTTTCCAGTATTTGTTTGCTAGCGTTGTTTTCATACGTATGAAGTGGAATTCAACGTTGGATTTTCTCTTTAAGTAAATGGAAAATAAGTATTTATTATGAATATCAATACACAAAACCCACAGAATTTTTGGAATATATGTATATATATATATATATATATATATATATATATATATATATATATATATATACATATATATATATATATATATATATATATATATATATATACATATATATACATATATAAATGAAAATATGTACTTTACAAAAAGTACGGCAAAGTTAATATTGAGCCAGGAAATATAAAGATTTTAATATGCTATCTTATTAAAATAGTAAATGTGTGTTAAAATCTTGTAGTTTACAGTTTTTTAATAAATTTATAATTACAATGTTGCAAAAATATTTTTCTTTTTTATCTGGTTAAGATTGTATTTTAAATATTGATACAAGTACTTATATGAATTGTACATCTGCAGTATTATAAAATCCGTAATCTGAAATTATATATATATATATATATATATATATATATATATATATATATATATATCAATGCTTTCTCGCTGGCAACAATATTGTCGTCTTCAAGTCGAACATGAACAAGTTCTCTTAAATAATATTATTATATACAATTACCACTAGTAAATATATCCTTACTGTTTTCCTAATTGTTACCGTACACACATAAAATGTTATCAAACTAAAATATCACAAGGCAGAGATGACATCATGTCGTCGTTCATTTCACAGATTTGGTTTATCCTGACGTGCACTGAAGTGGTCCTTATCAACCAAGATTAATAATATGTTAATTGTTACTATCACACACACCACATAATGAAACTATGTTGATCTATATAAACTGTATACGCGTGCATTTATTTCTTCTTATTTCTTCATCTATGTACTTTGTTTATTACATCTTCTGAAATATAATCTAAGAAAACTTGTGAATCATATAATAATCCCATCAACATCCATTGATGAACACAAAGTTTGCTTACTTTATTAAATGCATGATTTCCGTAATCTTTCTGAATATTTTCTCCGAGTGTAATGATGATAAAATTGAAAAATCCCGTGTAAAGAAGATAAATCTGTACCCATAAATGCGTATATATATATATATATTTATATATATATATATATATATATTTATATATATATATATATAAAGTAGTAGCGTTCGTGTGTGTTAATCTCTGTGTACAACTATTAATAACCAAAGAAAAATACAGGGTATATGTGTGTACACCTCTCCTGGTCAAGAAATATTAATGGCCATATTAGGATACTTCTGACAAAGAGACATTATATTGTGTACGGACTTTGAATATATAGCATTCTTTTAATCACCTTTTCATTACTGAGTTACGGTCATTAACATATCACATTAAATGCAATATATTTAAATAATTACCTCGATGATATTACTTATCCGAGAAAATAGCTAATTAAAAAAATAATTATTTAGTTTATTTAAATGTTTGATTTAATTTATTTTATCTGAAATCTAAAATCATTTTATCTTACAACCAAACACCAGAAAACAAAAAAAAAAGGAAATCACTGTGATAGCTTAATTGAAAAATTGTTTTAAACGGAGCACGTTATTAAATATTTCCTGTTTTTGTTTTCATTTCGAAATATTATTATAAGCTGAATTATTTTTTTTAATTTTAATTTGTAGGATTTTTTTTCACTTATTCTTACTTTTTAAGTAACCTTTTTTCATTTGTCAGAGAAAAATAATTAAAATTAATGCTCTCATTTACTTGCATCTTCGCGAGGGCAGAGTTAGTCACAGAGACACATGTTTACAAAATCCATCATCCCCTGCTCTTTTTGATTTTTGTTTATGAAATTTAATCGTAGTTGCCAAGGATTTATTATAATAATTATACCACAGCAAGTGTGTTTAATTGCCTGTGAAACAGATTTTCTTTATAATGAATTTAATATCTTAATTAAATATGGTCAATTTTTACGACGTCACCCAGGGCCGTTTACCCCTAGAAAAATGGGCAATATCAAGTTCCTTTCAAACTCCTCCCAAAAACTTGAATATGAACACTTTTAACGGTTTTGGATAGTGCTAAAAATATCACATTTAAATTTGGGTCAGATAAGTTGTTTTCATGATATGAAAAATTACTTTTTTTTCAAAAACTGGGGGAGCCTATATAAACTTCACACAAAATTGGCACCCACCTTCTTACCATCTAATAATTTCTTCATATCATAAAACAAATTTACCTGTAATTTTTTCAGCACCATCGAACACCGTCGCTGTTTTTTTACTAAGGGATTCGTTGATTTTTTTATAATTTAGGGTGTAAATAATGTTGTCAGTCAGCTTAAACGAGCGGTTTACAAAAATATATTTTTGTTTTTCATTTTTTTTGAGGTGGGTATCGAATTATAGAATTTGTATAGATTTTACTAGGTGCTTTCGTAGTTTACTTAACCGCCTCCTAATGAAAACAGAATTTTTTTGAAATGTTAAACTGCCGAGGCACCTGTTCACCACTATACCTGTTGTATAATGAAAAATTACGAAAAACTAAAGTATGCTTTTTTTTAAATTACTAACAGCATAATTAGCGTTCTAAAATATGAGATGAAAAAATTAACGCATCTCTTAGTAAAAGAAAACAGCGCAAATTATCAGGGGTGCTGAAAGCGAATATCACAGTTAAATTTGTTTTATGATATGAAGAAATTACTAGGCGACAAGAAAGTGGTGGTATATACTGGGTGGTATTACGGTGACGTCTATTTTGTTTTGTTGTTCGTCTAAGGAAGAGTCTTAGTGTTTCATCTTGCCAGAGTACATTCTATTGCATTAGCACCAAGCTTGTAATTTAACTATCAGAGATTTTTTAATATCTCGATAGATAGAAGGATAGTTAGTTTGACGTTAATACACATATGTTTGTTGTAAGCGTCTCTGATTGGAATTACCTTGTTCATTTATCAATAATAAGAAGACACTGTAATCAACACAAATATTGTGTTATTTTTCAAACATTCATATTTAAACTATACGGCGGTGGAGGTGGTGGAGAGGGATGTAGGTTGCGAACGTTACAGGCAGTTTATAGTCGTCTGTCCTCGTTTCTCTCTCCTCGTCTTTCTGTCTGTTTTTTGTTTATCATTTGTCTTTTTTATGGATTTTCGACCTAGTAACCCATTAACCAATTTACGCATCGACCCATATTCTGACCCTCTCGGTGTTTGCTTTTGGGGGTACCTGCGGCTGAAATACGTCATCTGCATTTTTGTCGATCAGGGTTTAAGTTCGTTCGAACTTTGCTCCATTCAACGGTCTGACCCATGAAACGGCTTGCCTCATACATAGGACCAGGTCATCCAATTCCAGGTTCCATTGTTGATGGCCCGGATTTCGAGTTCATTCGCACCTTTCCTCTCCCTAACAGTGGATGCTTATTTTCCGTTAAATTTGTATAGGAACGTGAACCCCGACTTTTTGAAAAAGTAATTTCTTCATATCATCACACTACTTATCTGTCCAACATTTAAACGTAATATTCGTTTTCAGCACCACCGAAAACCATTGAACGTCGTCATTTTAAGGTTTTGGTGGGAGCGTAAAAGAAACGTTACATTGACCCCAAAAAATAAGACCTGGATTTTGTGGAATCACATACTTCCTTTTGGGACGATTACATGTACATGTTTACATACATTATTTTATTTTTGTTGGGGGGTATCCATGTTGCCCATGATGAAAATAATTAGTATAGCGGTGCATTTCAAAAAGAACCTCATGGCAATATATATATATATATATATATATATATATATATATATATATATATATATATTTGGTTACATATGTTTCGGATGTTGAACCAGGTTTACGATCACACAGCCTCTTCAGAGTCTACATAAATGATTGTTAGTATAATGAAGAAGTGTTTTAGAATAAATACAAAAAAGGGCATGGGGAATAGGAGATAATAACGGGGTAGACGGGTATTGACAAAATGTCAGTATTTAAGGGTAAAATACATTTGTTTGCATTGTTTGTGTGGGAGGTAGCAGATTCAGGTAGGCGTGGGTGGACATATATAGATATAGAGAGGGGGAGGTGGAAACAGGATGGAAAAGAAAAAAAGAGACGGGTGTAAGGTAAGGAGATGGAGGAGTTTTCATCTTTGGGTTTAAAATTTTGACTGCTTTATGCTTGTTCAGCAAGGTATATTAAGTAAATGAGAGAATGAGAGTGAGAGAGAGGGGGAAAGAGAGGAAGAGAGAGAGGGAAAGGTTGGCGTAGATGTCATGTGTTTTACATGTACAGGGTTCCATTTAAAATTTTCGTAGTAACTATGAGTCGACTTGTTCATTTCAGTTACAATGGGTTGGTTTTAGGCAGATAAGTGCGCTAACTTACGCGCAAATACGCATACATACATATATACACATGTGTATATTTCTACACATCCATATACAGACACATAGGCGCATACACATTTATATATATAAAGAATGTTTATGCAGACATAGCTGGATCTATATGCAGACATACAAACACATGCGCGCAACCCTTATGCACGTATACATACTCACATATATACATAGACGCATGAACATATACATATATATATATACACCTTCCTATATACATATACGTGGAGATATAGATTTCAAGTAATACGTAGATGTGCTTATATATACATACATACGTATACATACGCATGCACCCATATACACGTATATACAATTGCATAAATATACATATCTATAAAAATGTAAATATACAGATATACATAGACATATATATACATATACATATATGCCCATGTATATATGCATATATATATATATACATACGCGCATAGATGTATATATTTATAACAAGTAAATAGAGTAAAGTTAGGATAAGTAAATAATAAAAAAAATAAATAAATATATAAATAAGCAAATACATCGGTGTAGTTAATAATGCGAAGTTAGGTAGACGCATCGTTATGGTCATATATACTGGTGGTGGGCTTCTGACATAATACTTTGGGCTTATAAATATAAATATATATATATATATATACACACATATATATATATAGAGAGAGAGAGGGAGGGGGAGAGAGACATGTGTATATACAAAGTAAATAAAGTAAATATAGGATAAATAATTATTATTAATTATAATTAATAATAAACAAATAATTAAATACATGGGTGTAGTTAATAATACGAGGTAAGGTAGACGCATCGTTACGTTCATATATAAATGGGGTGGGTTTCTAACATGGTGCTTTGGGTAGTGGGTATGTTTAATTTTATTTTCAGTGTTTAAAATATTTTGATACAGACATATACATACATATAAACACATGTGTTTATATGTATGTATATGTATATAGCCTGTATCAACAATACATTTAACACTGAAAATAAAGTTAAACATAAACATTGTCCAAAGCACCTTGTTAGAAGCTGCCCATATATATGAAATTAATGATGCGTTTACCTCACCTCGCATTATTAACTACACGCCTGTATTTACTTATGTATTTATTTTTAATTATTTATTTATTCTAACTATAGTATATTTACTTGGTATAAATATATGCATTTCTCTGTGTATATGGGTATATATGTATATGCATATATATATATATATATATATATATATATATATATATATATGTCTACGAATGTCTGTATATTTATATTTTTGAAAATATGTATATTTATGCAATTGTATATACGTGTATTTGGGTAAATGTTTTGTATTTGTATGTATGTATGTATGTATGTATGCATGTATATACATTCTCCTCTTTACTGGAGATCAATATCTCCACGTATACGTATATAGGAAGGTGGGCATATATATGCATATGTATCTATGTACATATGTCAGTATGTATATGTGTATAAGTGTTGTGTGTGTATGGCTGCATATAAATCCATGTATGTCTGCATATACCATGTTGATATATATATATATATATATATATATATATATATGTATGTAAACATGTTCATGTGTATGTATCTATGTATATGTATGTATGCGTATTTTCGCGTGAGTTACCGTATGCATTAACTCTTAACTGCCTAAAATCAACCCCTTGTAAACTGAAATGAACAAGTCGACTCATAGCGACTATGAAAATTTGAATTGAACCCTGTACATGTCAAACACATTACATCTAAACTAACCCTTTCCCTTTATCTCTCTCTTTCCCTCTATCTAACTCGGTCTCTCTCTCCCTCTCTCATCTACTTAATATACCTTGCCGAACAAGCAAAAATCAGTCCGAATTTTAAACCTTAAAATTGAAACCCCCCTCCTCTCCTTACACCCCTCGCTTTTTTCTTTATCGTCCTCTTTCAACCCCCTCCCTATATCCATATATCTCCACCCACGCCTACCTGAATCTGCTACCCCACACACACAATAAATCTAATGAATTTTTACCTTCAAAACTGAAATATTGTAAATACCAGTCTTCCTCCCCCTTATTATCTCCTACCCCCTTTTTTCTTTGTTTTCGTATTTCTTCTAAAACACTTCTTCCTTATCCTCATGTAGGTAAGGTCATTCATTTATGTAAGGTCTTCCTTATACTCATTTATGTAAAGGCATTCATTTATGTAAGGTCTGACGAAACTGTAAGATCGTAAACATGGGCCAACATCTGAAACATATGTAACCAAACAGATTAAACGGTAATAAAAAATAAAACACATATTTGCTCTGAAATAGTATTGAGCACTATCTTAAGGTGTTTACTAATTACCAGTTTTATCATATATATATATATATATATATGTGTGTGTGTGTGTGTGTGTATATATATATATATATGTTTGTTTTAAAAAGGATATTCGCGATTTTATTTAACACTTCGTGTATACCATTTTTTGTCGAAATTCTATGCGTGCTTTATATTACAGAATATTAGTCCTCGCGCGAAAGAGCAGGACACAAAATATGTTAAATAAATATAATAATAGAATAACAATAACAAAGACTTTCGTTTGCGAGGTCTAATATTGCCCGTGACCAGTTATACAGTCCTTTTGAAATTTTCTTCTCTATTTTTCTCGTTATGTACTGAATATTTTTTAATGACAGCTATATGAAATATATTCCTTATTTAATTTTAAAGATTTTCTCTTCTGAAAGAAGTTTTAAAAATTTTAATCTAAAAAAGTTATTTTACAGTTTTTTGTAAAAAAAAATCAGATTACTCAATATGCAGACTTGTATTACAAAGAGGAGGTTGCAAAAATGAGTTGTTGTGTGAAGATTTTCTATTCTGAAAGATGTTTTTAAAAATTTAATCTTAAAATGTTATTGTAAAGTTTTTGTTAAAAAATTAGATTTTCTCATGATTCAGAAGAGGGGGTTGCAAAAAGGGCATGTAATGTTAGGGGAAATACAAACTGAAACAGAGAGTATATTCAAGTTGTGGTATGAGGAGAAATACAAACTGAAACGGAGAGCATGGTCAGACCTGTAATAATACAAAGAGGCGTTGCAACAATGAGTTGTGGTGTTAGGAGAAATACAAACTGAAACAGAGAAAAGGAGAGTTTTAAGATATAATGTTAAAAAGATTAGATACAAGTCAGAAAACAATTTTATCCAAGGCATGAAAATTGTTAAACAAAATGTTTTTACTATAGGCTTTATAAATAAAAGTACAAGATTCAATTGGAAATCGATTTATATTCAAAGTGCACTTTTATAAATTTTACAAAGTAAGGTATAAAAATTGAATTTAATTTGAATAAAAAAAATTACCTTGGATTTATTTTATGAAATGTACATTTTGTTGCAATATAAAACATTATCATTCATCTAGCAATTAATGATATAGAATATATATAAATTTTCAATGATTTTTTAAAAAAGTGCAACAGAAGGCACATTACTTAAAATAAATCGAAGTTAATTTTTTTATTCAATTTAAATGAAATTTTATACTTCATCTTGTAAAATACATAAAAGTGCACTTTGAAGATGAATACATTTCAAATTGAATCTTGTACTATAATTTTTAAGCGTGCAGTTAAACATTTTTTTAACAATTTTCATGCCTTGGATAAAATGCTTTTCGAACTTGTATAAAAATGAATAACAATTTCGCTATATTCCAAAGTCCGAAGTTTATCTATATGTATTAATATATAATAATTTGATATATTTTCTACAGATTTGTTTCAATTTTCTCCTTGCAAAAACTCATCCGTTTTTATTTAAAGTCACTACCTTTGTTTTATTGGGAAAAAGCTATGTATTTAGTTTTTTTGTACTGCTATACATTGTATAATGTTCTTATTCTCTGCTGATACTTGATTATGAGAAAATTATTTTAATTTTAAAACTTTAGGAAGGACCATTTACTATAAATAGGCGATAAAACATAGCATGATATATAAGTTGTATTGATTAATTTATTAAATAATTAATTGACTATTCATGTCGGTGTGTTCCTGTGGTAATAGCTGGTGGTAAATTTAATTATGCTTTATTGAGAAGGTTACTTGCAGTAACAGTCAATTGATGGCTTTTACCAGTATATCTTAGCTGTCTTCTTCACTATCACTCGATTTCCGGAGTAAACCGTTATTCACGAACGTCCAGTTGGATATCTACGAAATAAAAAAAGGTTGTTAGTTGCGCTTATTATCGGACACTTGCTTTTTCTGTAAATCTTCGTCATGTCAACTATTGGGCCGATTTGGACCGCTTTGAAAAGAAATCCCCATAAGTTACTGTCTCTCCTTGACTGTGTCAGGAAATGGCGAGTAATGACAGCAAAAGTTCTTTAAATGTGAGCAAGGGCACAGGAATCAATGATGTAATGTCTAATTAAATGTAATTCTTTTACTAAAAATTACTCAAAGATACTCATAATATTATAATTCAAAATTACTATTATAATTATTATAACTAATCATGATTATGATAACAACGACATATTTTTATTCAATTCTTTTGCGAAATTTCGAAATAGTCCTAAAAGTCCGTCTTTGTTTTTCACAGAAGTAGTATTGCAAAAATAAAACTTTTCTGTTTAAGTAAAAAATAAAACCTTTCTGTTTAAGTAGTGTGTCGCAATTGGCGTGAAGCATTGTTTACCATATTGTGTTTTAAGGCTAGTCAATGCAGAAATCACAGAGTTGTTGTAAACAGATGAATAAACACGCTAAATAACATACCCATTCTTTTCAATAATTATAGAAGCTATATTCTCGACTATAGATTATACATTTCTTAAGTATATTCCGGAGCATTACTGATTCTCAATAGGTAGAAAATGTATATCTGCTCTTTACGAATCCGCATTTGGCTTTACTTCATTTCCTCCGATGATATGAGTCATTGTTGAAAACCCATTGGTTAAGTGAACAAATATGCATTTTCTCCATATATTCTTTGGTTTTAACAATACATTATTTACTCGAATATATTTTTATGTATGTTTTAATCTACAGCATTTAATTTTTATCATTAGACTTATATTCTGCTCTATTTTCTATGTATTGAGCTTTGTCTATTGGGGTAGGATCGTCCTGAAAATATTATCTTACCCTAATATTTATTAGGGCTATTCACTTTATTTCCAATCTGTGATTTAACTCATTAATATATATATATATATATATATATATATATATACATGTATATATATAGATAGATAGATAGATAGATAGATAGATCGGTAGACATATATATATGTATATATATAGGTGTATATAAAGTATATATGGACACATTCATATATATATATATAAAATATGCATTTATGTATTAATGTATATAGATAACTATGTATATAAACAGGTAATTACACACACACATATATATTCATACATATATATAAACAGACAACCACACACATGTATATATAACTATATAACTATATATATATATATATATATATATATATATATATATATATATATATATATAACATCGGCCATTTGCCTTGCAGATTTGTTGACAGTTGTTTATGATTTAAATCCCCGTGGATAAATGATGAGTCACTTGTAAATGCTGACTTGAATTCACCAATTTAATCATTTTTCCTCTCTTTTATTTTTCATGTTTTATTTTTTCTTTTTGCTATAAAAATGTCTGACAGTAATGCATCTTTAACCGCCTATTCGCTGTTGACATACAAAAAGGGTTGATGAATACATTTCACTCACGTGTTTATAGAAAACACGAAAGTCTCTCGTGTCGGATGCATTTTCTTCCGTGCAGATGCTTGGAGACTGGATTATTTTCAAGACTAGCGGTGAAATTCCTCGCTGCCCCAGGGAATACAATATGTGAAATATTAATGAACATAAAACAGTAAATATTCGTCTCGGTGATTTTCTTAATATTGAAACCGAACGTATGCGCAAATGATGGGACAGTTTTAGTTCATATTTTATCTGCATTTAAACGCGAAAATAAAAGACACAAGATTTTAATGATGTTAGAACACTCCGGCCTAATGAACGTTTTCGAATTTTTGTCGAATCATTATCAGGTTTAAAAAGGAATTTTATAAAAATGAGGAAGGAAAAGTAGTATTTTTAATTAACTGTAAAACGGGCGTTTATGTCACTCACAATATCATTATCCTATTAAATTTGAAAAATAAGAATTCCGCACATAATGTCACATTGGCTTTTTTTTCATTTTTTTAAACGTCACCGCTTATCACGGCGGAAATTGGCGAGTCAAGGATAAGAGTTAAAACGTAACGGCTACATTTTGTGACAACACTCTAATGATCGTATCTGGTGAAACTTGTGTAGGTTTTGATTTATTTAGATGACGGTTCAATAAGTACTGATTTACATAATATGTGAATACGACGATTTAATGGTAAGCTGGAAAGCAGTTTTTTGAACAAAAGGTTCTGATAAAGAAACTTTGCTCAAGGAATTTTCGTTGGAGATCACCCAAGCATCTTTCATGAAAATAAGGTTTGAGTAGAGAAATAAAACAACCCTTTATTCTGTAAAAAAGAGTTATTAAGAAAGTCAAAATGTGTTCGGCCTGTAAATTTCTAAGACGCTTTCGTTCTTTGCAAATGCAAAAGCGGAAACAACATTTCTTTAAGAAATTTACTTACAATTTACTTTATCATAATACATGTAGCAAATTGCGTCGGGAGTGAGATACATTTTGAAACGGGACAAGGATATAACAAATTCTTCGTTCGCTTTATGAACGAATCTTGTGTACTTCTCCTATTTCAATTCAAGACTGAAGATCAATTAGGGCTATCTGGGGATCAGAACTCATTGTTAAATATAAGAGCTTAGTTTTGGAAACATTAAAGGTAGCTAGTTATGTGTAGCTTCTTTTAGTCTCATTCTAGCCTACATTCTTACTAAGATAGAGTTTATTACAAGATTGCTTAAATTTAATGAAATCCTAGCTCAGCGTTGGTGAAATCATTTCTGTTTAACTTACCAAAGGCAGAAATAACGTCTTGTACTTTTAGAAAATACACTGAACTTTTCGAAACGTATGTATATTGTGAACCGTGCAAGAGGTAGAAAGTTATTATTAAGAAACATATTCTTACATCGGAGAGAGCAGATTTTATTGTACTGGTCTGTTCATTTATATAATTAATTGATAGATCGAACATATCATAAGAAAAAAATTTAAATACTGCATCAAACTTAGGAAAGGTAGCCCTTTACATATTCTGCATGAGTAACGGATTTTCAAACAAAGTAAAAGTTAAAGCCGATGTTTATATACAAAAACTCACTGTATGAAGACACTGCCGTTTAATAATATTCAAATGAAACCTACATGTGTTTATACTTCGATTACTTATACTATTTGTATTAATAGAAAAAGACTATTACTGCTATCCCGAGTTTCTCAGTTAATCTCGAAAAGTGGCTTAGTATATTATCTAAATAAATTTAGTCACCTCTGAGGAAAAAAGATAATAAAAGTTTATTTAAATAGTTTAAATAATCAACAAAATGTGTGAAGATATTACATTAGATGATTATTTTTTTCCAGAACCTTCTGTGTATTTTTTATCTTTTTTTTTTTTCTAAATCGTTTTCATGGATTTGACCTTGATGGACAAGCTTCATGTAAATAGTAAAAGGATATACCATGTGTGCGTATGCGTCTTGTCCTGAATGTCAATAAAATAATGTTTTTGATGACACTGGCTACGGAGAGATTATATAAGATTAATTCGAAGATGAGAGACAACTAACATTTACTGGAGTAGAGTGATCAGAATATAACGAGTGTAAAGATAAAACGACTTTTCTCATTCAATATTTTATTCTTCTGAACAATTGTCGGGAAAACACAATGATGAAATTAATTGCAAATGTGCATAAACATGCCTTTACAGCCTAGTCGTTCTTACTACTTTCACATTGGATGAAAGCGAACATATACTGGGCGATAACTTCGTTTTTTAGATAGAAAAACTCCTGTGTAGAAAGACAAACTCATGCACATATATATATATATATATATATATATATATATATATATATATATATATATATATAGGTATATATATAGGTATATATATATATATATATAGGTATATATATATGTATGTATATATATATATGTATAGGAACACAGAACATAGATAAAGATGGATTGAGTGAGAATAGAAATATGTAAGGAAGTATCCGCATATTTTCTGTCACTCAAATATTAGAATCATTTCGCACAAAAAATTTTGAGTGATAAATACTTTTTTCAACCCAAGATCTAAAATAAAAATATAAAAGATTCTTTGTCGTGTTCTGTAACCATTTATGAGTTTTTTCGGGTGTTTCTTAAAAGAAATAAGTAAATATAAGGTTCACCTCAGTTTCTTTCGACTTTATAATTTTAAAATCGAAAGATTTTGCCAATTAATACGCATTACAATAAGTTCAATATAAAGATTTTAGTATATCCAACGGCATGTAAATGTAAACAGTGGAAAGGTTGTTATTATGGCTTTTTTCTTTATGTAATGATGTATTTTTATGACTCCAAGCTATTTATCGGATCAAATTTCTTTTTAAATTTCATACTTAGATGTGATATTAGAAATTTACATTTATGCAATAAATATACCAAAATATGTAAAGATTCGAAGACAATAACTAATGAAGAACATAATTGGTTACCTTAAATAGTGTGAGTTCAATTTCTGTTACTTTTACTATAAGCTATTAGATATGTTTAATCAAATGTTCACATTAAAAGATTACCGACATTTTAACTATAACACTACATTTATTCTGCGTAAAATAGTTCAAACTCACAATAGTAATTTGGAACTAAAAGCTAACTATTATGAACAGTGTAGGCAAAAAATAAAAGACGATCAAACTGTATTTTTTAGAAACATGCAATAAATCCTTTAAAAACGATTGTGTGTTTCGAACCATACTTTCGACGATATTATTATTTCTTCAACACACACAATATCACTAAATTGAAGACAATAAATATTTTATTTTGTATTTAGATTACCCCCACTTCCCACAAATTTTATAGTATACATTTGACTTAACCCTTACTGAAATAGTTCAATATTTATTGTGTTTAAGATTGAAATACACGATGAATTGTTGATGTGCCGCACACTATAAATACTACGAAAGCCGAAAAACAATGTTCATCTTCCTAAGTTCAATCTGCAATGAAATGGTGCCATACTTTATTCGGGTGCGGCATAAACAAAGACAGACATCATACTAATGAGAGAATAATGAGATCACTTTCCTTCCTGGAACAAACATAGCCGACGTAAAAAAAATGATAAAAATGAAACAAAAACATTATCAAAAGTAAATGAATATAAAAAAAAAGAAATACGACGAATTGCGTCAATTTGAACCGTGTTAACGATGATGTATAGTGATAAGCAACACATTTTCCAAAGGACAACTGTTTGGGGAATTTGCGTAGAACGAAGAAAGAATATAAAAAAGTAAAAATAATGCTGGACTCATGAGCAGATAAACATGGCTTACAAAAGACAAATCCTTTTAGAAGACAACTTCCCCGTCCGATTTACCATAGATCAATTTATCAAACTAATCACTGTTTGGGGATGTTACACCTCCGTTTAAACTTCAATAGCACAGGATAATGACTGTGACCGGACTCGCCATTATTGGTCGGGTCCTGAGACCGCATCGAAGATATATCAACTTAACGCAGAAAAAACTGTTATTAATTTAATAAAAAAACGATATAAAGTATGATATGAAAGTAGACCAACGGGGAATTGTCAGATGTGCAAATTGGCGAGATGTATATTGGAATGGACGGCGAACACGCTAAATAGAGTTCAAGTTATCTCCAAAAGTTTACGCATATGAATACTGTAAATAAATAGGTACAGCATATCGAAAGGATAAAGTATAAGATAACTTTATTTATATCGAACTATATAAGCAAACGAAATCATTCCTAGTAAAGATGAACCGGCTTCCTCCAAAGGAGGAAGTGTCACTCCAATATTGAATTCACAATAAGTCTCCAATCGCATGAATATGCCCGTCAGAGAGAAGAACGATCTTAGATTTTGAAAATCTTACGGAAAAGTGTCGACGTCCTCCAATATTAACCGTCGCGTATTCCTTAATGGCCATCCATCACCAGACTGTTGGCCATTAAAAATAGCAAAGTTGTTTAACTTTGTCGATCCAACGACAACCGGTGTATAAAATTGATTATGCTGCATATGCTGATAAGTAAGCAACCTGATTGATTCTTATTAAAGAATTTGGGCAAGTAATAGTATTTAACATTGCAACAGAGCGCAGACGCGCTTATGTAAATGGCGAGCCCAGTGCGAAATGACATCATGGGAGCGAAAATATAAAACATTATAAAAAGAATTTTGCACAAAAGAGCCCCTTCGAGAACACATTCGGGAGCGCGTTCGAAACAACGTTTTAGAGGGGTCCGGTCAGAGAGAAGGAATACCCCCACGTTTTATTCAAGAAAATACACGTGAATAAATTGTGTTGTTACAAAATGAAAGTGAGTTTAATTATAACTTGCCTTATGTTCCGTGCGACGCAATCTGCTAAACCCTGTTTGCTCTAGGTTTGTTAACGCGTACATGGTTAAAATAAATGGCTCCTTGGTATCAGATTGAGCAGAAGTTTCTTGCGGCTCAAAACATTTATATTGAGATGAACATACATTGGCGCAAATAGAAACGTATTGATCGAAATAAACACTATCAGAATTAACATACATTTGTCAACGCAAAACAAGTATTTATGCCAGTAAAGTGAGCATCTTGTGTTCTGGCAGCGATGAAGTGGCTGAAGGCGTTTTTATATCGCTTAGGTTTTTGAAGCATTTCTTACGCAGAAAGTTTTCGAGATGCTTAAAAACGTGATAGTCGGTAGGTGAGAGGTCTGGAGCGTATGGGGGATGAGACTATGAGTAGTAGCGTAATTCGTTCATCTTCTGCAGGGCCGATTAAACAACGTGCAGTCGGACATGATTATGGAAGAGAGTGGGGCCTTTTCTGTTGATTAATGCTGGATGTTGCTGTCGATTTTCTGATGCATTTCATTAATTTGTTGACCGTACTTCTCCGCCGTAATATTTTCGCATGCACTCAAAAACTGTAATGGATGAGATCGGTGGCACACCATCAAAAAGAAATCATACCCTATATGGTGGTGCAACTCTGGCTTAAGATAGTGTCGTGGTGCTTCGTCGGCGTCTAACCACTGAGGAGTATCGTAAACAGCCAACTTTTCAGCGAAAGTCACAACCAGGTCAAGAAACCGGTGGTTCATGTTGCGTAACAGTAGGTAGATGACAGTCTACAAAAATGTTTCTTTAGTTGTTGATAAATTTGTGAGGAACATATTTATCATATTGTTTTTCCAATCGTTCTGAAATCGTTGGACATCGTCGTATACGTTACATCTCATTCAGAATTATGTTCTCGAGCAGCTGTACGCGGAGTTGATTCGATTAAGGTACTTAATTGATCGTAATAATGATGGACACCTACAATTATAAACTTTAAGTCTCTTGTCGCCGCCAAAAAAAAAAAAAAACGGAAACACCTACTGTGTTGTGCGTTAAGTAGTGGTTCCTAAGCCAAACGCTTCGTTGATAACGTTGAATGTTTCAGCAGTTTTTCGGCGTATCTTGAATTGAAAAGAGAAAGTTCAACTTTCTAAACAGTAGTTTACTGTAGGCAATTATAACGATGCTTAATTTAAAAATACTTCTACATGCTAGTAGCTGACGGAATGAGAACATTTGGAATAGAGTATAACTTGAGTTTAGTTTCACAACTATTTTATTTTGAAATACTCACTTTCAATAAGTAATATTCTGAAAAAGATGGAAGAATTACTGTTTAGTGGCTCAGAATCTACCGATATAACAATTATTGACATTTTTTTTTTTTTACCTTGAAGCTGTATCCTCTAAAGCTAGGAAGTTTCATAGCTTTTCTGGGATGATTTGCATGAAAATGTATGGAATGGTCAATTTTAAATTAGGTAAAAGTTACAGATAATGACAAAATAATTCCCAAGTTCGACAAATATACCTGAAAATATTAAATCATTATGGGCGAAAACACCCTGAAAAAATGTCCGCGATGATCATAGTTTGAAAAAAAAGAAACAGACGCTAGTATGACCCGTGC
This sequence comes from Euprymna scolopes, assembly GCF_053919585.1. Lineage (NCBI taxonomy): Eukaryota > Metazoa > Mollusca > Cephalopoda > Sepiida > Sepiolidae > Euprymna > Euprymna scolopes. The sequence goes on along the minus strand of NC_136515.1, from coordinate 42,868,842 downwards.
ACTTGAACACTCTAGTCAAAGATATGTTGACGGTATTTTATTGCGCTCCCGCGACAAAAGGAGGGTAGACCTGTAAATTCAGCCTTGTCCGTTCGTCCATTCCTCTGTTCGTCCGTCCGCTCTTTTCTCAATAACTACACCTTGGAATTTTTTTTTTAATTTTTGCGTAAACATTAAACATGATAAATGTAAAAAAGTAACAGAACGGATTTTCCGGGAAAATTCCGGTTGCCCCACTACAGGTGCCTTTCGGCGTTAAATGACCTAAATTCGCACTTAATATCTTGAATTTTTATAAAACTTTTTGCAAAGTTGTATCTAACTGGTTTCTATATAATTGTTTTTTTGTCTATACTTACCGATAACTCTTGGTAATGTTCACTTATTTGGTACTTATAAGGATCAATATTTCTTACTTTTTGTAATCTAACACGAACTTGCGCATCAATCTTATTATGCAATACATTAGGCAAGAATATAAGAAACATTCATTATTCTTGAGCATTTTACAGGAAGATAAAACCCGAATAAAATAATATGAAAATCAGAATGATATAAACATTCTTTATTATTTTTAATAGTATTTTATATTTTAAGCATTCGATAAAACACTATTCACTGCTATTTTTGTCTAAATAAATAGCACCTTTAAATATATATTTTAAAAGGTTTTTGAATCAATTAATATTTTGAAAAATCATATTTAGGATGATTTGCTATAAGAACATGAACACGTACTAAAGCATAAGAAACTGGCATACAAATAATTCCATCTTTTATCTCACTATAGATTTCGTTACGAAATGAAACCATCCAAATTTTAATGAGGGTTTGGAAGAAACTGCGGTAGCTATTACAGGACTACATTAACTTAATTCTGTACTGTAAAATTGCATATGCTTTTAATATTTGATTGGAAGATAAAGTAAATAATAAACTGTCTTTTACTCCTTTTCTCTTTGTTTCTTTCCGAATTGCATGATTCTTCTGTTAATATTTTTATTTTTTCATTAACCCTTTGTTGTAACTTTCTAATTTTAATATTGTTATAGATACAGCTATGCCACCCTTTTTTGTGAGGGATTTTGGGGAAAAATGATCCAGCAGAGAAGGAGGTGTAGGTAGTCTTTCACAGGTGGTGGATGTCTGATTCTGGAAACAGGGGTCAAAAAATCAATTGTAACAACCCTATAATATATTTGTAAATAGAGGGCATATTCCTGTTGCAGTTTATTGTTTTTATTGATTTATAATTGCGCCTTAAATAGGTAGAATGTAGCCATTCTTAAAGCGTTTTAAAATATTCAGATTTATTTTTTAATTTTCAATCTATACAAAAGGTTGCCTAGTCGAACAGGTATACGACTGCGAACAGTTGTAATGCTTCAATATTATAAACTGGAGGAAAAAAGAAGACAATAGAATATTCGTAAAAAAAAAGAAAGTTTCTGGAAAGCGAAAAAATATCCATTTTGTTTTGTAGAGGGTAAAAAGTAAATCTAACAAACAAAGAGACAACTGAAATACCTGACTCTATTTTTGTGTGGTTTAAGTAGTTTATAAAACCCTCGATTTTATTATTTGCTGATATAGTTTCATTGAATAATTATAATAATCCAGCTGCTTGTTTGCTTTCCTACCAACACTGCGGTGAGTTGAAATTGTTGCTGCAAATACATTACATAAAAAATAATCTCATTAGGATAGCAGACACATGCAGCAGCAGCAGCAGCAACAACAATAATATTAATAATAATAATACAAGTAATAATAATAATAATAATAATAATAACAATAATAATGATAATAATAAAAGTAATATATATATATATATATATATATATATATATATATATATATATATATATATATATATATATATATATTTACAATCCAGACTTCGATTCGGAGCGAGTAAAGTAGCTTATAACAAAACTGCAAGGAAACAAGAGCTAGCTAGTTTAGCGACAAACTTTGACATGATTTACTAAACGAAATTATCACGTTTTAACAAAATGCAACATTATTTATCGATTTTAGCTTTTTTGTATCTGGAAAGTATGGTTTTAATACTCGAAGAAGATCGCAGGTTCAGCGACCGATTCATTGTGCTAATAGCACACAGGATGAGAATAATAGTCTAATTAATCAACGTTACACAAGAATTCAAATCTCATTTCAAATATTCAGAATTGCATGAGAAATATTTATTTCGTACTCAGAAATCTCTTCAAATTTTGTCCTGAATTCTTAATAATTATTCATGAGAAGACCAGAAATACCTCAAGGAATAACGTCAAAGTTAAGAACAATAGACAGAATAATCAAAATAATGCAGAGTTATCGCTATAATATAAATATTTTAAACATATCAATTTAGAAAGTACAACGCTAAATTGCAATATAATTAATTGAAATAGAGATAAAAGGATTTTTACACAAAATAAGACCTTTTCAGTCTTATACAGTGAAAGGCATCTTGTAAATTTAGCTGAAGAAACAGATATTCCTCCGTCAGTATCTCGTTTGATATGATACAATGACATCATTGCCTCTGTTGACAGACATCGCTAATAATTTCACAAAGTTGAGCTGTCGATATTTTTATTAAACATGATACCTATGCGGAAATACTGAAACGCAACCTTTGATCTCGAAAACGATAGAGTTATCAATAAGACATCAGACTGAGTATCGTATATAAATGATTACCCATATCAATTTCAACGATATAAGAAACCATGAATTATCGAGATAAGATAAAGAATGCATTAATTAATCACCAGATAATTGACCATTTTACATATAAAATGTTATATTTAATTGTAAACACCAGTTTCATGATTTTTCTGACATATAACCTAATATTAATGACGTTAAGATTATAATATGTGAATCTGGATGTAACTAACAGTTGCTAACAGTATGGATTTTCACAATTACACCATATTAAAAAAGGCATTAACAATCATGGAATATTTCGAGGAAAAGCCATTGCTAATAATTACTTTTTAAATATTTATTTTATAGTAGTTATTAGACGCAGATATTTTTCCATTTTCATACAATATGGGAACTATTCATCGACCTATTTAACACAATATCGAATTCAATGTATATATATATATATATATATATATATATATATATGTGTGTGTGTGTGTGTGTGTGTGCGTGTGCGTGTATGTATTAATGAAATTAAAGGGATATAGTGTTTCCCTGATATACGCAATTGTAAACTTCAAACTAATATAAATAAAAGTTTCGATATATAGAAAATTTAATCCCAACCGAATAAAAATAAGCAAAAGATCAATACCCCTAGGCAGTAGAACTTATTAGAGGAAAAATTAAAACTGTAAGTTGAATTTTACAATAAAATAGTATTGTTCGACTAAATACTCCAAACAACAATTTACAAAGTCCTAATTCCGCGGAGTTTCAAAGAAGGCTATTTTTGAGATCCTTCTTAACAGATGAAATACAGAAATCAGCAAATTATATTTGTAGTAATTCTAGAATTTGCTAGTTATAGCAGTAAGTGAATCTGCAATGTATTGTAGTTATACATTGCGAAAAACAAGAAGTGAAAAGTGGAATATGTAAGAAAATATATAAACAACCCGCGAATATTTCAGCTTTTTATTATTCTCATCAGAAAACATAAAGAAATCGAACACGTCTCGAAGTATACTTCTCGAAATCATTCTTTTCCGTTGTACTTGTGTCTCGAACACACCATTTTCCGCATTCTCATGCCCCAAATACGTCTCGAATTCTCTAGGTATACAACATGTCTCAGATAAGTAATGCTATATTCAACAGTTACGTATACCACGCCTATGAACACCACTTCTTTGGACATGTGTTTCTATTTTATCCTTGCTATGACATCACAATCGCACAATTGAATATGGTTGCTGCTAAATAAAAGATTCAAGCTGAATGTCTCTGATTCTAGTTTTACAGAAAAATTCGCGAGTGTGACATGATAGAGCTGACGTATTTTGCCACATATAGCAAGCGAAACGATAGTTTGACTTTTCTTTTTGAGAGGTTTATTTATTGCCAATCGCCTAATGTTCACCTATCACTGAATGTCGATGGACCTGTCAAGGAATTTTGCAGGACAATGTGCCCCTCTTCTGTGACGCTGGTCCCTATTCCCTCTTTGAATATCCCTACTAATAAATACCAGAATCTAGATATTATGTTCAGGATACAGACACTGAATTTGATCGCTAGACGTCAATATTTAATTGACTCATCTTATTATTAAAATGTTCTTTTATATTTTTTATGACTCGATTTTAAATCAAAAGCCGCATCCTATAAAAATTGTTCAAAACAAACCCTCGTCTAGCTAACAACACTTTTTCTCAATGATCTATATGCACCTTAAACAAAACGCAAATTCGTTGAAAAATGTTTTTCCCCTAAAACTCCAGATTGGCAAAACTTGCTACGATGGCGCTGGTTCTCAGCTGATAACAACATGGCTATTTTCAAGTCCAATATACTCAAATTCTTATCGAGCTATTTCCTTTAATATTCAAAGCCCATCCAATTTCCACTTATAACTATGATTACAGTGTTGCTTACCAGCCATCTGATATTTATAAACGCTTAGCATCTAGTGGGTTTCGGGCCTAGAAATTCGGGGACAACGATATAAAAAACACTTTTTTATATTATTTCTAATCGCCATGCATGCATATTTACATAATGTCGGTAATATTTATATACGAAGTCAGTTTTTAATGTCACGTAATCACCCTGCCGCCAAACAAACTAGTAATAAAATAAAAATTAGTAAAAAAACAATAGACATATCATCATTGCTTAAGGACAGACGCTACGAGGTTAATCATAAGTACTATTCTTAGCTCTTTGACAAAAAAATTTTAAATATGGAAATATCCCTTATTGTTCAGTAATTATAAGGTGTGGTATAACCCTAGAATCATAATGTTCCAGCAGTCATCATAAATGGTGATAACCTTTCTAAACTATTTTGCTTTATTTTAAGATCCGTTACGAATTAATGCATCGTTGCCAACGTTCGCTGTTTTCTTTGGAACTTGAGTCGGTTTAATCCTTTTACAGTTTCATGAATCGCCATATACTTCCAGTGTAAGTAGTGTTAGTTACCCCTGTCTTGAGTTTTCCAATTTATTCTCAATTTAAACGTAACATTTAATTACACCTATTAAAAATGGTTATATATCTTTAATCAATTGTTAAAAATTAATAGGAAGATCCGACGCTTTCAGGAATAGAATGAGGGGCATCGAATTAGTAGATCACTTTAGATTGTCATCGAAATCTGTTGATTCGATCATTTTTCAGTGAATAGATTGATTACCTGCTCTAATCAGAGACCCACTCCAGTGCACCGAGGGAAATATTCATATTCCCCCACGAAGTGATTAATTCACACTGAATTGTAGTCTATGTTGCACTGCACAAAATTAAATGTTAATTTAAGGAATTATTTCCATGATGACTGAAAACGAAGTTAAAAATGCAAAGGTCAAATACAATGGTTCAATTCTAAACGCACATTCATTTCAAATGCATCTCAATGTTATCAAAGAACGAACGTTTTAGTTTTATACGCTTAACAATTTTGCTTGTACGGTCATAAACTTCTTAGATGCACAGGTGATTTTAGGAAATATAAGAGTACTAGCTTTTGTAAAATTCACACTGTACACATATAATGCGATTTTTTCTAGTATTTACTATTTAATACTCATCCAATTGTGACGATTAAGAATTATATGAAATTATTCCAAGTCTAGTAAATTACATTTGTGGATTTATTTTTTTTTAATCGGGCCACCTGTTTTCGTGTATTTAGAGGACGAACTCATAAACCCGCATAAAAATGATTCTGTATATAAGTAAATATACTATTTAATTTTTATACATGAGACAAATGAATGGGAAATACTTGGAAAGATTTAAAATGTTCATATATAAATAATTTGCTTAAGATTTTCAAACCAGAAATTACATTCTATTTGACACAGTAAATTCACCAAAATTTTGACTTGTATATAATCGTCTATACCATTTATCAACAATATAAACAATATAAACATAATTGTTGGTAAGAGACTGAGATACAAAATAGTTGATGCAAAACATTATTTAAGTAGTATTTACCATTTTTAAAATTTAGATATTATTATATATTTAATACTAAGGAATAACGGCCGTAAAATGCGTTGAGACCTTTGATATATAAATGTGTAGAGATTTGGTAATAATTTTAAAGACAGAAATTACTTCTTATTCAATCGATAAAAAGAATTTGAGTTTCTAAAAGTATGAAGTGTCATGACGTAAATATATATTATTCGATTCCATAATGTATCTGTTATCACTTAATATTCTATTAATAGTAAATAAAATACTAATTATATATGTAATTAGTTAACCCATTATTTCCCCGAAAATAACCCCCCTTACACACGGATAAACCGCCCCATGTTAATAAGTATAAATAAGGTAATTACAAATGTAAATGTTTAAGGCAATTGCAGTGAAATTTACTGACAAAAATAGCAGCAAAAAATATTATAAGTTGTGTCAATCAATATAATTCAAGACGAATTTAATCTTGAATATGATTTACATAGTTGCTCTATAAGGTAGGCTGTTTCACGAAGCATAATTACAGACAAAGAATCCCACCTTTCGTTCCAAGTAAGAAAAGCAACAATAGCATATACTTGAATTTCGTAGATTTCATGACTTGGTTCAGTGGTGAAAACGTGATCCAAAATGTATAGTTTTATTCTTGTAGATGGTTTAGGTCAAAAACGAACCCCCACCCATCTTTCCTTGTTCAGACGTTATTAATTCTCCAAATATCAGCGAGCATAGTTGTATTGAACAATCTGCTTGATTATGGCTTCTGAAAATTACTATTCCTCATACTATTATTAACTTATGAACTAATGCAATATTTGAATTTTAAGAACAAAAAATTCAAAACGATAAAAGGATATAGATTAGGAAAAGTTTCAATAAAAATACACAATTTAACCCGGATCTCCAACTTCTAACGTAGACTCCCACTACCATGCCTCCTTCTCAAACATCAGGGGTCTAGGTTCTAACTTTCAGAGGTTGAACACCAATTACAGAATTACAGGAGACTAAACCAGACATATTATTTCTAAGCGAAACTGGCATTGGACAGACTACTTCCCTAGATCAGTTCATAATGAAAGCATACTAATTTAACTTCCAAATCTGACCCCAAGACGGTCAAGGGCATGGAATATGTGCCAATATGGCTTTTCATGTGGTAGGGGCATCTCCAGAGAGGATCCTAATTGTTCCTATATGGGCTTCTAAGTTGCACTTGCTCTAACTACTACGTGTCAATTTGCTCTCTATCGTCCCCACAACAGTGGAGTTACTATCTTTTAAAGCATATCTAAGAAAATTTACCACTTCCTATCTACTTATCCTTCAGCTTATATTCATATCTGTGGAGACTTCAATGTTCACATTGTGGAATGCTTAAATCACTCAAACAAGATCGATGATGAGGGGCGTTTTTTTCATGATTTCCCCATTGCTTAATAACTTACTTAGATCGATCAGGAACCCACCCGTGTGCCCGATATTCACGGCCAGTATGCAAATCTCCTAGTCCAGTTTCTCACAACTTGCCCTGAACTGTGTACAGCTTCCGTTCTGTCTCCACTTGGATCTTCCGACCACTCAGTTAAGATAAAAATGAAATGTAATACGTCTTCGGGTGTACCTCTCCATCGTACAGTATATCGCTACTCTATGGCTGACTGGGATAGCTTCCATACACTTATATCAGATCTACCTCTGCGTTCCATATTTAAAAAAGTATGTGTCCTCTATAGTATCAGACCTGATAGAATGGTTAATTGTAGATATAGACCGTATCATACCCTCGAAAAAAATTCAGCAAAAACGTAACAGCCAGTCGTGGTTCTCTCCTGAATGTGCTGCTGCTATTACGCACAGAAATCACTTTTTCCATTACGCTCAATGTAATAGATATACTGAGACTAAAGCCGCTCTTATGACTGCCAACATCCACTGCAAAAAAGGAATAAAGAATGCAAGAGAGTTGTATGCTCAGTCCGTCAAACCAAGAGTAGCTAAACAGCGGCTTAGGACGCACGGATTTTGACAAATATCAAACAGAATCCTGAACGGAAACGTGTGTTCTATCCCAACTATAAGAAATGGGTCTGAGTTAATCTCGTCAGCATCAGACAAAGCCAAACACTTTGACAAGAACTTAGCAGCTCATTGTACACTTTGCGAATAAGGCTGCCAACCCCCAATATGTCTTCCTGTATGAGAAAACACGCTTGTGACATACACATATCTGTACGTCATGTTGGCAAGCGAACCAAAAACCTTGATTCCAGCAAGGCAAACGGCTCTGACGGTATTTCAATTATAGTACTAAAAGACTTCAGCCAGAACTAGCACCCATATTTACAAAACTGTTTAAAGTTGTGTTAAAGAGAATTTATTCCCATCATCCTGGAAAATCTCCTCAGTATGCCCCGTATCAAAGAATTCAGGTAGTCGCTCATCTCCATCTCAGCATGGCCTAATAAATCTCCTGTGTGTCATGAGTAAGTTGCTGGAATCTGTGTTAAATAGAGATGTAATCACCTATCCCAGCAAAAATTACCTTCTTCGTGAGACGCAATATGGTTTCCCTTCAGCTATATCTACAGCAGATGTGCTTACAGTTATATCACATAGGATGAGCGAATCTCTCGAGAGAAGCTACCTTTCTAAGGCATTTGCTCTTGACATATCAAAGGTCTTTGATAGAGTATGGCATAAAGGTTTACTTCACAAGATCTCCAGCTATGGCATAGCTGGAAATGTCTTCTCAATTATTAAATAATTTATTTCTGATAGGTTCATAAGAGTAGTGGTTGATGGGCGGAAATAAGAAGCTCACGGTACTAATGCTGGAGTCCCTCAGGGTCCAACCTGGGTCCAGTACACTTCCTGATCTGAGTTGGCATGTTACTTTTAATGCATCTTAAACGAAGCTTTTATCTGTACATCATCAACGCTTTGACCCCCACCTGGCATCAATTGAAATTAATGGCTCTCGTCTTGGGGAGACCTCGTCTTTTTACAAGCTTCTGACCTTGACCTTTACTCCCGATCTTGAATGGAACACATACATTAAATCCGCTGTCAATGCCACGGGAGAAATGGTAGATTTCTTCTATCGATCCAGAAGATATCACACTGCTTATGCAATTATTTATGTATAGGAGAGACAGGTACGTCCAAGGATGGAGTACTGTTGACACATCTGGACAGAAGCTGCTAGAAAGGACTCGTCCTGCCTTGATAGAGATAAAAATACATTTCATAGCATCGTAGTGGATGCCATTTTCTCTCCCCTGCAACCTCAAAGAAGAGATGTTGCGAGTCTGTCTCTGCTTTATCGTTATTTTCATGGCAAGTGCTCTACTGAACTCCATTCTATGCCCCCCTCGTAAAACTTTCACAAGAAACACCCATCTTGCAGAAAACACTATCAATAATTTATCCACACACCTTTTATGTGGCTAAATCTTAATGTAGATTGCATGAACAAAGTTTCTTCATTAGAACTGCACTCCTATGCAGTTGTCTTCCGTTTTCCGGCTTTCCAGCTGATTAAAATATTATTGTCTTCAATTCCAGCGTAAACAAAATTTTTGATGAGCCGTTCCATATAAGTTAACAACATTACCGAATTTCCATTACTAACGATTACTATATTGCCCAATTTCTACTGTAGACTCTTTATCCCTTATCCTCGAGTAGGCGCTTCGCCTTGATGTGGTGATGCCTATGTAAAAATAAGCAATGACTAAACAATGTCGAAGGAATTAAGCACTAAAGTATAGAATTAGCGTTACAGCCTTCGTCGTAATTTCTATTGCCAGATTGATAAAAAGGGGCTAAAAATTACCTAAAAAGCCAAATAGATACGAATTATAAAAGAACAAAACGTTTGCAAAACGGTAAGAAACGACGGCAAAGTTAAAATGTACAGTAGAGATTGAAGAAAAACAAGTGAGTATAAATGGGTAAAAAATAGAAGAAAACACCGACCGAAAACGGCAAAAAATAAGAAAGAACAAATTGAAGAAAGCACTACTACTACTACTACTACTACTACTACAATTGATACTACAACTGCTGCTGCCATTTTTTGTGTTACAAATAAAACTCTATTATTTGAATGCCTGGAAATATAAGAAGATTAAAAAGTGGGAAGGCGTTATAAGAGAGAATACAAAAAAAAGGAAAAAGAAAACGTATACAAAGAAAAATAGAAAAAAGTTAAATAAAAAGTACAAGAAAGAAGACGAAAAATCACGTCGAACAAAAACAGAAAAGAAAAATGTAAAAAGGAGATGGAAAAAAATTAACAGAGGAAAAATAGAATCTAGAGTTGACGAAAGGAGTAAATACTAAACCCAAAGAAGATGCAGAAAAAAAAGGAAAAATGAGAAAGAGAAGAGGTGAAGATAACCATTGGCAAAAATATGAAGCAAGGAACGGATGCTGCAGAGAAACCGATACTTCTTAATGTCAATTGGAAATCCCGCATGAAATTTAAGCGCGTTATTCCCAAAGGTTGTTTGACTTGTTGCTCATTAGTTGTGCATTCGTCATTGTGGATGTTCACGTTTTATTAGCCAAGATATTTATCTTGGTTATTTATGAGGCCACCAGGGGGCGTTCAACGCGATCCGCCACAAAAGAATGAATTATCACAAGTCTTTTTAGCAGTATTCGTCATTAACAACAACAACAAATATAAAATTATCTTTTATAGCGTGTTTCAGTTTGAATTTCGTTTACTAAATTGTTGATATTTTTATATAGAAACGCGCGTATTTGTATCGCAGTGTAAAGCTTTGCCCACCAGTCGCTTGATCTGTCACACATTGTCATATTATATTTATTTTTGTAAACGCAAAGGTTTAGTGTTAATATGTAAAATTAGACAGCCGTCTGGCATTGCTCGACCGTAAAATACGCTTATATTTATTCTATTCTATGCAGATCTCGTATTTATTATTAGAGAAAAGAACGGTATATTGTTATTTAGTGACCAATATATATATATATATATATATATATATATATATATATATATATATATTAATTATTGAAAATTAAGAAAATACTTTCGGTGCAATAAGCTGGAATCAAAACAAAACTTTAGTGATCCAATTATTGTATGTATTTGCGCTTCAGCCTCCGTAGTTACTGTAACAACTGTGGCCAGATGAATAAAAAGGACCGAAAATAAACTTGAAGCTAAAAATGTCTATGTATGCATGCTCACAATATAGCGTATTAATAATTAAAAATTACGACCTTCGTCGGTGAAAATCCATGTTTTTTCCAACTAATAAAATAAGGGTTGGCTTTGGATTGTAAGACATCGGACTGTAAGTTTGAGGGTGTGTCCATAAATTATAAAGAAAAAAAAATCAACTTTCAGGGGTCAGCGGAATACTTATTAAGGTTTTCTTATAATTGAAAGTTTAGCTAAATCCTTATTCTAAGTGTCAATATTAGTGAACTAATGTTTCACGAAACTGTAGATAGACACATTACGCGTGATTTCTGTTTTCTGGAAAACACAGTGCGAAAGACGTAACTCTATACAAAAGGTTTTTTTTTTTTCGAGGGGATTATTTCCCTTGGGTCGGGCGTATATTTTTGTTAGGTTCCTAGTTGAAAATAAAACATAGAATTTACAAAGACAAAGTTGCACCAATAACACTAAAGATATGTATAATTGTCCGAGTAATCACAAAATACAAACATTCGTACCACCTCTAAAAATTCATACCTGCATGAAAAAATTAGTACGGACCAGAAATAATACAAAAATTAAAAAGACGTAAAAAGCTATACTAAAAACTAGAAGAATACAAACCACCTAACATACCTTTGTTGATATCGTGATCTCAAACTAGTACAACGAGGTGCAACCTTAAACTTCACCGAGAATTCCAGAAGAATGCATAAGATATTAAGTCGAGTGGACACGAACTTGTACGAGACAAAATATACAACAGTCATTGAAACAGACGTCACTTGGAAGCAATAATCTCAATCAGACTTACACTCATCCTGGAAAATATATATCTGACTGGGAAAAGACTCGCATCCAATATTATATTCTATACAAGAATTATGAAGTTCGAAATGCAAATAAAAAACTGGTAACTCTAAAAGCGAAAGAAAAACACCCAAATCAGCAATCAACCAATAAGAGTTACTGCAAACATAAGTAAATCACAACTAACACCTCCTGAGTAATAAGTGGTAAAATCTAAAGCCTCAACTTCGTCACAAACCACCAAGCAAATTCCATACTTACACCTTCTTAATGACACTCAATATGGTTTCTGTTCTGCTAGATCTACAGCAGATGTGCTTACAGTTATATCTCATAGGATTAGCACATCTCTAGACGGAGGCAACCTTTCTAGGGAAATTGCTCTTGACATATCTAAGGTCTTTGATAGGGTATGGCATAAAGGTTTACTTCACAAGATTTCCAGCTACGGTATAGCTGGAACTGTCTTCTCAATTATTCAATAATTTCTTTCTGATACGTTCATAAGAGTAGTAGTTGAGGGGCAAAATTCAGAAGCTCACAGTATTAATGCTGGTTTCCATCAGGGGTCCATCCTGGGCCCAACTCTTTTCCTGATTTACATTAATTATATTTCAAATCACATCCTTACAATATTCGTAGAGATTTATGCTGACGACACTACCATTTATGGTAGTACATCTACGACAGTAAACGACCAAGTTCTCTCCGATTCTCTCTCCTCTGATCTTGAGCACGTAGTACAATGGGGAAAGGAGTGGCGGGTTACTTTTAATGCATTTAAAACCAAGCTTCTCTCTTTACATAATCAACATTCTGATCCACATCTGGCATCAATTGAAATGAATGGCTCTCATCTTAAAGTTTTGCAAGCTTCTGGGCTTGACCATTACTCCTGATCTTAAATGGAACACGGTAAGTGGTGACGCCTATGTAAAAAAAATAATAACTCCAATAAAGGAGGCAGCCTTGAACTTGCTAACGACACAAGGCGATGTACTAAGATAAAAAGTTAAACATGCACTGAAACCTCCAAAACCTAACCACCCAAAAGAGGAAATATCAGCCATTATGTCACAACGCAATGACGATAAGATCATTCTACTGCCGGCTGACAAAGGTAATGCTACTGCTGTAATGGACAGCGAGGAGTATTTCGAAAAACCACCAGACCTAATAGAATCTATCACCTACTTCAAAGAACAAAAAATCCGAACGAGAAAACAGAAAAGAAAACTCTCACAGGCCCTTTGCAGGATCATACATTTTTACCATCTGCAAAATATAGAAACATGGCTCAACACCGTATCAGGCTACCACACCTATACGGCCAATCCAAGATCCATAAATACGACATCCCACTAAGACCGATGGTCAGCGCCTCTTCATGCCACCCTTTGGGACGATTACTAGTGAGTCCCATTCCTTGGCAAATCCTCCTAAGTCGTCCATAAATCAGTTCACATCGTTTAGATCATCAACGGCGCTCACATCCATTCACACCAAATTGTAAGCTTAGATGAGGTAATATTTTTACTAAGATACATGTTTTATTATTATCAGATTTAAAATTTAATACTTTTAACCATATATCTACATCTTTAGCATCATAACATGTTTTATTTTACGATATTAGATTGATTGTTTATTTCTCTTTATCTTTGAAATGCTTGCAGCTAAATGAAAGAGTGTAGCTCAATATTTTCGTCCTCATTTTTTTCCAAATTACTCATACTTGAAGCTTATTTTCGTTTTATTATTAATAATTCTTTTTAATATCTTAAGGCTTTTTTTAACGAGTTTACTATTATAACGAGAAATATGAGCAGGAAGCTTACGACAATGTTAAGTATACAGCTTTTTTTTATAACCATTAATCGTTAATATTGATTCCATAAAATGTAGTTAACTTTAATTCCAGTTATGTCAAGTACATCAATGTGCTAATATATATATATATATATATATATATATATTATTGTGTAAATTTATTTTATTAGCAATACAACATCCACACCCTACATTCTGAGTTAAGTTTCAATTTGACAACACACTACTCGGTCTTTATAATTTTGAACTTTTCTGCATTTATATGAAAGAAATATGCTATAATATGTTTCTTATTTATCACTCATCGCTTGTTTAAAATATTAATTATATACCATTGTTCGATTGTGTATGTATATATTATTGACATTTATAAGTGTTTATATCAAATTTTACTTCTTCATAGTTTTATTAAACTTAGTATATTTTCTAATTTTTGAGCGTAGTAATATTAATGATTGTTATCTCATTTTTACTTACATGAAATGTAATTATAAATTTTTCTATTCATCTTTCTGATAATTTACCACTTAATTAGATATCACATCGTTTGAAACCATGTTTATATAAGAATACGGTTGTTTTTTGTAGGTTTTTAATCATTTCACAATCACGGATACTACCATATATAATCTAAATAATCTTATATTTATTGTGTTATATAATTATAACAATTCTGTGCCATATAAGTACGTCATGCCAATTATCAAAAGTATGTGGTATTGTTAGCTAATATACTATTTATACATTTATAATATTTCCTATACTATGAAATATTATATGCACATGCTATCAAAGCGAGTATTATGTTATTTTACCTAGTCAAAGTTAAAGAAAGTAACTGTAGATTTGCAATATAAAAGCTTTTATCGTCGCTAAGCTTAAAATTAAATAAAACCTTAATACAACACACTATGAATATCACTATAGAAATACAAAACAATTTTGTCAAAGCTTTCAAGATTCTCTGTATTTATATTCCGTAAATTAATTCACGTCAGCCAATTAATTAAGTTACAAATTAATTAATTACAAATGTTTTATCTCGGCATGCAAAATAATTGAAAAGTTTGGCAAGCTTATAAGACTGAAAATGGCGAGCTTTTAAATATTTGTTCCTAAAGCAGGCGATTTGTAACTGGGTTATAATTATCTAATATTTGGGTTTATAGAAAACCATGGGCGTTGGATGGTTGAAAGGACGATTTCTGTTAGCATAATATTCACGCCGATGCATGTTAGTAAGGGCAGAGTAGCATTAAAGAGGAAGGTAATTCAACGTATTGCAAGTTGAAGAAAAAATTATTTGCATAATATGATATCCATTTATACAGGAACTTCTCTGATGAAGGGTGGAATTTTACTGCTTGTCGGGTTTGTCGAGGTGGAAAATCTATTGTGCGGAAGCTTTTAGATTCAAGGGATTTTGAATAAAGTATTAGTGCGAGAGACTAGTGGTAGATTCAGTAGGCCGGGTGTGGCGACAACACATCATAAGGTAATGAATGGTTATTAATATATACATAGGAAACTATTATGTGAATAATTTTTCAGCAGGTGAAAGAATACCTGTTTTCTTTGTAGTAAAATTGAATTTATTCCCAAAGTAAGACGTTGCCTGTGGAAGCGTTAAGACACTGAGTTCCCAAGTCGGATGAGTTATATGAACCCATGGGGTGCTGTGAGGTTATCGAAAATGCAAATTTATGTTAATATTTTTAAATATAAAACTAGTAGTATATTCTATCGAGAACGTAGTGAGTATGAAATGTGTGAAATAATCCCGGTTCATGTGTTACGAGGTAGCGAGAAACTAAATTGCGATAAAAGCAACCCACTCCATAAAGATGCATTTGAACAAAAATCGTTTATTCGGTAGAGAACGTCAGAATTGATAAAAACATTATATTGGAAACAATTATTATTAAACACTTTTATAATTGTATACAAGTGTAAGAGCAACAATAGGCAAGCATAATCGGTTTTAAATCTAGCAGTATGTAACATCTCTAAATAATGTTTATTAAACACATTATTTAGAGATGTTACATACTGCAAGATTTAAAACAAATTATGATAATATGAATTAGTATGGGCTTCAAATCGATAACCATGAGATTCTAAAAAGGTATAAATTGCAAATGTTGCTATAAACAACTTTAAACACAAGAAACTATATATATATATATATATATATATATATATACATATATACATATATATATGGGTGCGTGTGTATAATACATATGTACAATATGCAATTGAATACATATGTAAATACATGGTTTTATTATTACATTATTAAAAGACTGATATACACAATACTACTAATTAAAAAGGGGTGCGTGTTATGCCAGTGAAAAGTTTTTATGTAGAATTGCTGAAAAAATTTATAAGAAAATACGCCATAATAGAATGATCTTTATTTAAATTTATTCACATACATGTGTGTATATAAATTAATATATATATATATATATATATATATTAATTTATACGTATAAATTTATCTATACACACACAGACACATATATATGTATATGCATATATATATATGCATATATATATATATATATATATATATATATATATATATATATATACGGTATATATTTATATGCATATGCATATTTATATGTACGGTATATATTTATACGCATACGCATATTTATATGTAATATTTTCAATAAGAATTAAAATTTTATTCCTACAGAATTAATCACTTATGCTTATTTACCCAGCCGTGTCCAAAAAAAGAATAACTACTCGTATATATATATATATATATATATATATATATATATATATATATATATGCATATATATGTATATATATATATATATATATATATATAGTGATTTATAATATACATATGGCGATTAAGCTACACTGAATATTCGGCGTTTCATCCACTCTAGGATTCTTCAGGCTTATGCCCGAATTCTGTGGTTGTTTTTTTTTATATGGTCCTCTTCTGTTGAGTGTTTTACTTAGCCAATCAACTTTCTAGTATTCACCGCATCCCATCCTATCAGCCAATTGGCATGCATTTTATCGAACAAAGGATCTGTTTTAAAACTAGTTTAGTGGTTTAAGGCAGACATTTCTTTATATATATATATATATATAAATGAACATATGTGTACATACATATATGCATATATATATACATATTTATATATACATACATATATGTGTGATCGTTTATGTATATTCATGTTTATTTAATTTATTTATTAGTTTATTTTCTATTGTTTTTTGTTAGTTTTAAAACTATTTTGTATCGCTATCCTAGAGTAAATTTTATTTTGTGAACACATTTATTTGCTATTTCTATTCTATAGTTTAATAGATGTTGGGGTACTTTAAAGTACAGGATAGCACATTTTTCATGAAGGCATAATTTACATGGGTCGTCTAAATGCCTACATGTGCTAGCTTGTCTTATTATTTTCCATTCGACTACCGGCGAATGCCCGCTTTCTTTGAGTTCCCAGTATCTATTCGCTAGTGTTGTTTTTATACGGTGTTTTGGTTTTTCAATGAGAATTAAGTTTAGATCATTGTAATAATGTTTTTAAATCATTGAAATCGTTTTAACGCGTTTCAGACGTTCTGTGAAGCGTCGTCTTCATAACGTATTTTAAATGTTTAGAATACATTCAAGGTGTGTTAAAAATGTAAAAGAACATTTTCGTAATGCATTTGAAATGTTTCCGAGAGGTGGAAACATGTATAAATGATTCTACTTTTCATTCGTATGTTCAATTTCTATTACTGGATCCTTGGGCTGGACTGTGCTCACTGTTGTCTTATGTTTCTCTCTCTCTCTCTCTCGCTCTCTCTCTCTGCTTGTGTTTCTATTTATCTTTCTTTGTTTTTCCTCATTTTTTTTCATTTTTTACTCCTACTTAAGTGGGAGTTAGGAGACCATTGAAACTTGGTCAACTAGGTGCATAGGGGCGGATGTGTGTGTGTATATGTGTGTGTGTGTGGTGTGTGTGTGAGTGGGTGTATGTTTTCTTTTATTGGTTTGAAGAATGTATGTTATGTTTTATAGTATTACAGAAGTATCTGCTTCCCTAGGAAGGTAACTGTGACCAAAGGGCGTTAATAATGTGTGTGAGGTAGGAGGGGGGCAGCTCCTCTGAAATAAGCGTAGAGGTGTTTTCATTCAAGTTTACTATTTATTTTTTTGATTCTTAGATTTTAGTATTGTGATTTTTCGTTTCAGTCTTAGACTGTTCGGGTATTCTTAATAGTGTGTTTGTTTAGATAAATAGGTGTATTTATAAATATACATAGGGGATTTTTAATGTTTCTATTTATTTGTCTACTTATGTGGGTATGGCCAGACCCAGGATCGGTTCTTAGTGTGGGGAAGATCTCGTCGTCAGAGGTGATGGGCCACTTGGACGGGTACAGGTATCGGAGGAGGTATGATATAAATGATGATAGTTATCTCAATTATAAACGATTTCTCCTCTACTGACAGACGTAGGGGGGCGAGGTGTTGGAACAAATATTACACTATGGTTCTTGGTGTTTCCTAGTGTTGTTTGTTTCCAGGTTAAGTAGGGTTGGTATTGTTCAATATGTTGTATTAGATACAGGGGTGTTATGTTTGTGTGTGGATGCATGCATGTGTGTGTGTGTTGGTCTATTAGAATTTTTTCAGCCAGTTAAATACATTTCTGAATTAGTGGTAGTGGATATCCTCTTTTCCGCAGCATTATTTGAAGTTCATGCAGTCTAGTCGAACGAAGGCGTCTATCTATTACTATGGTGCAGACTCTACGTGCTAGGGAGTAGGATATTGATTTTAGACAGTTTTTAAGGATGTAGGCCTAAAAAGTGAAGGTATAGTTGAGTGTCTGAGGGTTTGTGGTAGATGTATGTAACTATGTTTTCGTTTTTGATTTTTACTAGGATGTCTAGGAAAGTTAGTTCTGTTGAACTTTGTTCTAGTGTGAAGTTTATTTTTGTGTAGATTTCGCAGCGCGGAGTTCTCTGACATCCCCCCATGTGATACTCCAGAGGATAAAGCAATCGTCTAGGTATGTTTTCCAAGATTTTATAAAGAATATTTATATATTGTGCCTATATTTCTGTTTTATCCTTTCATAAAGGGTATCTTTTAGGAAGGCAAGTGTAAGGGTTGCATGTGTTTGTGCCATTTTAGTACTCATTGCTGTGCCTAGTATTTGGATGTAGTTGTATTTATTGAATTGGAAGCAGGTGTTATTGAGGATTATGTCAATGCTTTCAATCACGAATTGTTTATTGAAACTTGGGTGTAAAATTTGTGTATGTTTGTCAATCAAATATGAGATACGTTCATTTCCTAGGTTGTGAGGGGCATTGTTATATAGGCTGCTAACATCGAATGTAGCTGTTATTGTCCCATCGTCTACTGTTTGTGGTAGGGAGCTAAGGTAGTGTGTGTCTTCCCTTACATAACTTCTTACTAGATTGGTGAAGGGTTGTAATAATATATCTATTAGGTCGCTAAGTCTGCTTGTTGGACATTATGGTCCTGCTACTATGGGTCTGAATGTGAGGTCGTTGAGGTTTGGGATGCGTATGTACTCCACTTTTGTATGTTGATGGCAGGTCTTACCTGGTAAGATTTGTGTATTTTGGGTAGTTCATAGAAGTTGTTTGTTTTGTTGTGAAGTTTGTGAGGAAGTATTTTTCTTTTTTCGTTAATATGCTGTCCTATGTTGTACAGTGTTTTGTGACTTTAGATATTGTTGTGTCGTCTATGTAAGAGCTAACTGGTTTGTAATAATTGTCGTTCCCTAGTGATTCTAAAATTTTCGTTTTAAAGTAGTTCTTATTCATGATAACCACCACGCTACCTTTGTCTATATTGTCTATATATATATATATATATATATATATATATATATATGTGTGTGTGTGTGTGTGTGTGTGTGTACTATGCATATCTATATATACATACTATACATTCTCCTGTCTTATATATATATATATATATATATATATATATATATATATATATATATGTTTCCACATTGCGACTTTCTAAAATGCCAAGGGGAAAGCGCATCTGAACTTTCTATTCAAAGCCAAGCATATATATAAACTGGCTGAATGTAATTCTTCTATACTATAAGGTCACTGTGAATTAAGTGAAAATTTTAATGCTTATTGATATTTACATTTTCACATACACAGAATTATTAGAAGAGTATCGATTGAAGAAAGCAATATGTTTGACTCATCTTAAATTTTGGGCGGTATGTAGATAGAACACATATTAATATAATCATTCCGACTTACGAAGCTGAACAAATATTTACGATACTATAAAACATAACGACTAATCCGAAATATATATATATATATATATATATATATAATGTTCGTGTGTGTGTGTGTATGTATGTGGTAAAACATCACGACCTAATCAGGAATATATGTATATATATATATATGTTCGTGTGTGTGTATGTGTGTGGTAAGGTGTGTGTGTGTGTGTGTGTGTGTGTGTGGTAAGGTGCGTGTGGGTATGCAAAACTAGTAAGAAAACATAAGTTTTAACAATTATTATATAATGGTATTGTCCTTTATTTATTTGCTTTTAATAAGGAAAATAAAACTATTACGCGGATTTTCGATATTCCATATAGCTTTACTTCGCCACTTATTGTCCCATCAACTTATATATATATATATATATATATATATATATATATATATATATATATATATATATTTACAAATGCATCAGCCTTTATCAAGGCCAAGAATGGGCAGTGGACAATTGGACAATAAAGTAATTGTTAGTAATCGCAAATCGGTAAATTTGGTAACTTATATGGAACGGCTCATCCAAAACTTGTTTACGTTAGACTAGATGACAACCGTATTGTAGCCAGATGGAAAGCAGCAATACTGAAGACAATTCCACAGACGCGCAATTCTTAGAAATAAGCTTTGTTCATGGAATCTACGTATACGTTTAAGCACAGATAAAGAGTAGGGGAAATTATTGATAGTGTTTTCAGCTAGACGGGTATTTTTTGTGAAAGTTTGCGAAGGAGGGCATAGATAGGAGCTGAAAATAACGAAAAGCAGAGACAAACTCGCAACATCTCATATTTGAGAAAGATAGAAGGATCCTACCATTTTTCCAGTGCCTTTGGCAACGGAATTAATGTGTGTGGTCCATTAATATACCGTAGCTGTATATTTTGTTAAGCAAACCTTTATGACATACCCTATCCAAGGCCTTTGATATGTCAAGAGCAATTGCCCTAGAAAGGTAGCCTGCGTCGCGAGATTCGCTCATCCTATGGGATATCACTGTAAGCACATTTGCTGATGATCTAGCAGAACGACAAATATATTGCGTGTCGATAAGAAGGTTATTTTTGCTGAGATTGTTGATTACTTCTCTATTTAACACAGATTCTAACAACTTACTCATGGCGCAGGGGAGACTTATTGGCCTGTACTGAGAGGGAGATGAGCGATCACTTGAATTCTTAAATACAGAGCATACTGGGGAGATTTCCCAGGATGATTGGAAGCAATTCTCCTTAAGACAGCGTTTAACTTGTTTTCAAAGTATGGGCGCTTGTTCTGGATGAAGGCTTTTGAGGACTATAATTGGAATACACTAATATATATATATATATATATATATATATATATATATATATATATATATGGGGGGTGCTATTTGTTTTTGTTTTGCGATATGTCTTGAATGAATTCAATTATTTACGAAAGTGCATTTTACCTAAATGCCAGTTGGGAATAGGTTTTGCCTTAAACCAATTTGGTACCCCCACATGGGGAGCGGCATATATATTATTTTTAAAATATAATTATCTACTGATATGTGATTCGTCATCTACGACTCATTAGGAGGGCTTAATCTAGAAAGATTCGAAATGGGGATTCCATGGTAAGAAACCTAAACCCTTACCCCTCGTTCTCCTCGCTGACTGTTCGGATATATCGCGATTTACGTATATGTTTATTTTTTTTAATACATATACGTAAATCGAGATATATCCTAACAGTCAGCGATGTGGACGAGGCGAAGGATTTAGGCTTCTTAACATGGGGTCTCGAATTCGAATCTCGCTAGATTCAGCCACTCTGATGTCGTAGACGACGAAGCACGTGTCAGTGGACAATTATATATATATATATATATATATATATATATATATATATATATATATATACATTATTGTAACATGTGAAGACTCTAAAGTGTTCCCCTGTCATAAGTGTAGTTCTACTTTTTTTTCCGATTTTTAGACGCCAAAGAAAGTTCAGTAGCATGGCTCTGATCGCTTATATGATGCGCGATTCTTGTTTTCCTTGCTTCACCACGGTCCCTAGGTAAACGAACCACATAGAAAAAAATAATTGTAAAAATTGCAACATTTGTATGAGGCATGTGTTGTAGAAACCAACGTTACTTTAGACCAGAGGTGAATTTCTACAATTATTTTATCATATAGTAGACAATATTGAACCCAATAACTAATAATTATTTAAAAATTAAAAAAAAGAAAAATGACTCGTGCGCAAACACCGAGTAATGAAACGAAAACGTTAAGCTTCTTAATCATTTTTTTTTTATTTTGACGTTAATGCTCGAGTTATGAAGATCTGTTAGCGAAATGTTTTAGGGTTAACAATACAAATATGAACAATAACTATGACGTTACGTATGCATATTTGTAATGCCGTCGTTTCCCATTCACTTGGGCAAATCCCATTACTTTAATTTTCACATTTCGAATATATTTAACAGTATTATCTTACAGCTCGATACTTTACCAACAAACTAAGTCATTACAGTGTGTTACCCGTTATGAAAATAACATTAACGATTAGTGCTGTTCGATCCTAATAAACGCATTTAGATACATTGCGCCGCAAAACTAATCCAGAACGGTTCCTAGCTACTTGTATTTTTTTGAGGATTCCTCCCACATCTTGTTTTTAATAGAACATTTTCCTACTTATTTTTGTTGTGTTTCATACCGGCCAGTATGACCTAAGTACTCGATCCATAAGATCACCAGGATTTATCGTCACAAATATTAATAAATACAACACAAAAATGTTACACTTTACAAAATATTAAAATGTAATTTTCTTTTATAGCAGCACGGCAACGACGACAACTACTTCGCCACATATTCAGGCTTATGCTTTAACACGTGACTGAATTAAAATTGTGTGTTGCATTCTGGAAGGGCACAAGAATACAAATTAAACCAGTCTAGAAGGAGATTTCCTTCACTGATCGAGGTCAATAAGGGTAAGATGCAGTATCAGAACAGACTATAGACTGTGATCTAAGTTTTCCCAACATATGTCTTTTCTTAAAATGTCGCTTTTTTTTTAGCAAAATTAGGTGATTTTAAGATAAACTAATTTGTTATATTTTTAGAGAGAACAGTTAAATGTTTCCATTAAACTATACAATGACAGTTATATTTTTCGAATCTTTTGAATACATTACAATGCAAAACTCATCGTTAAGAATTACTTGCTACTAATTTAATTGTTTATGCATCTACTCCCTTTTTTACATAAAACATTTTTCCACTTACGTTTATTTTCTGGCTTATCATAGCAGCAAGTATTTCCTAAGTACTTGGTCAACATGACCATCAAGAGTTATCATTACAAAATAAAAGTAAAATACAAAAACTATATACAGTTTACAAACTACGAAAGTGTATACGTTTAATATAATATAAACATGGATAAATTGGACATGCCTTTATCTGTGCCTAAACCTGGTCGTAGATTCCAAGAATGTTTTTTTTAGAACTGCACGCCTGTGGTACACTTTACCATTTGCTTGCTTACTCGGCCGACTACAATTTACTCGTCTTCAAGTCCAACGTAGAAAAGTTCTTCTATAATTACTAATACGACAACGACGAATTGAAAACACAATCAAACTTACATTTTAACACATAACTCAATTGGACATCTATTACCTCGATTATTTGCGTTTTCTTTAAATTGACATGCAAAAATAATAATATGCATTAAGCAATTAACAAAATATGAAACAATATTTTTTCATTATTTTATTACGCCCCGAACACGCTGATACCAACAAAAAACACTATAAATTACAGTTTTGCACGTGACTACTATACAAATGTTAGTTCCTATTTAGTTTCGTTGCACGCTGGATAGGAACAAAAATATAAATTGCCATCGTCAAGAAAGATTTCTTTTATACCGATCGAGGTCAGAAAAGGTGAGCTGCCGTATCAGAAATGATACTACACTGTGATCTAGACCTCCCCAACATATTTATTTTCTTAAAATTCCGTTTTTATTTTGTTGTTTGTTTTTTTTAGAAAATATCATACAAACAAATATGGTTTTAGTTGAAGATATACACTTTAATATATAAATCTATATAAAATGCGTCCGTTCATTGCCACGGCCCATTTATTTTTGGCTACAGGTGCCAGTGTCTGAGATTATAATGGGAGGACAGTGGATCCAACGAACAATCTCACTAAAACATATTCCACCGGGCATTATTGTTACACGAATCCTGTTAGTATATATTACATTTTTTTTGTTTTCGAAAGCTACATACATTGTTTCATAGATTAAAAATGAAATAAACATTAAGATGAAATGCTATTAAAATTTATGTTTAGAGAGGAAAACTTCTCATAGAGAAATTAGACATACCTTTATCTATACCCAAACCTGGTCAATGATTTCAAGAAAGTTTTTTTTTCTTATAAATGCATCTCTATGGAACTGTTTTCCGTTTTCTTGCTTTCCGGCCGACTATAATTTGGTCGTTTTCAAGTCCAACGTAGAAAAGTTTTTCTATAATTACTAATACGATATCTGCATTAATCAAAGTATCATATTTAAGCGAATTTGCAAATGGGCAATGCCGAGTTGCCAGCTAGTTTTAAAATATTATTATTAACACCTAAAATTCGCTAAGATGTGGTAGTCATTCGTTATCTTACCTTGAGTTAATTACCAAACAAATAGAACCAGCAAGCCAACAAGACATTGCAGGGGATTGCTCACATAATAAACGCTCCAACTCTGCTCTCTGTTACTTGTTCTTTGGTGTATTTTCTGACTACTCTTATTAAATCATTAAATCGATACAGACAACATCATGAAGTCCATTTTTTTAATTATTACTATGATTTTACACAAAAGTTTATTTATCTTTTAATAGCCATTTTTTTATTTCTTATATTATTTGATGGTAGTGGTCGGCCATCGGATGTTGACAACGATCAATTTAGAACATTAGTCAAAGCCAAGCCACGTACAACTGTTCGAGAACTATTAATTAGATGTAACATATACGACGATTTCCAACCAGTTGAGAGAGGCTAAGAAGAATAAAAGCTTGATAAATATATTACGGACGCATTTGACGACAACTAAAAGAAACAGGTTATCTTCCCTTCTCTTACACAACAAGAATGAGCCGTTTCTCAACTTGCTATGAAAAGTTTATCATTTACGAAAGCCGACACCAACGACGCTCCACAATCGACGAAACCAAAGTTGAACCAAAAGAATGTCACATTGACTGTTTGCTCGTTTGCGACCGGATTTATTATTATATTTTTTTTGAATGCAGGCGCAACCATTGCGACCGAGATGTACTGTACACACACGGATTACTTAAATCAAAAATTTCACCTACACTCAGTATTAGCTAAAAGTAAAAGCTCAATTCTTCTCCTAAACAATGGCCGACTGCTCTTGCTAAACTGTCTCTGCATAAGTTGAACGAAGTGGGCTACGAAATATTGTCTCATCCGTCATTCTCTCTAGCCCGCTCATCTACCGACTATCACTTTTTCAAGCATCCCGAAAACTTGTTGCCTGATAACTGTTTTAAAAACACCTTCAGCGACTTCCATCAGAACGCAAGATCTCTTCCGTTACTGGCATATATGCGCTTGATTTGCATTTGCAAAGCTGTGTTGAGTCTAATGGCGCTTATTTCGTTCAATAACATTGTGTTTGATCCGAAACATGTCCATCTGAATGTAAAAAGTTAAAACCCGCAAGAACATGATACTTTCAGATTACACATTCTATTATACTTTAAAATTAAAATCCAAAGAAATATTAATATATTATTTATAAAACAATCCCAATAACACAAAGCAGCACAATACACCACATAGAGCAATGCCATATAGGAAACTGTAGAAATCAATGAAGTAAAAAAAAC
The DNA here is from genome assembly GCF_053919585.1 of Euprymna scolopes. Classification (NCBI taxonomy): domain Eukaryota; kingdom Metazoa; phylum Mollusca; class Cephalopoda; order Sepiida; family Sepiolidae; genus Euprymna; species Euprymna scolopes. The sequence goes on along the minus strand of NC_136515.1, from coordinate 42,842,583 downwards.
TGACTGCAAATTTATACTAGATAAAAGATACACAAATTTTACTTTTTCCCCATAGTTCATAGAATTTCGATAAATCGCTCATCCTATCAGAGGAAATGTTTTTTTTTTTTGCAAAATAATGTTTCAACATTAAAACTATAATCGAATATAGGTCACACTGAGAAAGAAGAAACATCCTTATTGTCTAATAATATTAAAAAAAATAACAATTAAATAATTCATATTAATTTTAAATATATTCATTGTATAAAAATAATTACAGTAAACCTTGTCTTACAGGTTTTTTAGGCTTGTGAAAATATTACAGTTTTTCAGGCTTGTGAAAATATTACAGCATGATTGCTGGGTGTGCATAGCTTCATTTGCATATGTCTGAACATTAAAAAAAAACTCTCCATTTGGTTATGTATTATACTTTCATTGCCTTGTAGTTTACGATTGTGCTCCTATTTTTATTCAATGGATAAAACCACACCATGGAATATCGTTTTTTTAATCGTATTTTTTACGCTTCTCGACAACGATTTTCAGTCTTTTTATCTATGTGTGAAAAAGCGAAATTTATGACTTTCTATGAATAGTTCAAATTCACATTTATAAACACGGAAAGTGTATAAATTGGCGAGACTGTTTTTATGATTATACTATCGTGATCTGTGCATGTGAGCTTAAGTGCCCTACTTTAATTTAAACTTAGAGTTATCAAAAATAACAACCTATTTCCTAAAAGTGTTGTTTTAATCTAATATACAAAAGGCTATACGAATTTCTGTCTTCATATTTTCAAACTCTATCTCAACCTGAAACTAAAAGTCTCAGAGAAGCGCTAGGGACCTAAAACGTTTGGATATTTGACGAATATTTTTATGGGTGTTTAGCCTGGTAAAATAATTTTAAATGGTTTAAAATGAACCAAACTTAGAAAAAAAACTTTTTTGTTTCGGATATTCATCTTAGTTTATTTTTAATTTTTAATAAGTTCATATGCATGTTTCATAAGTGCAGTAGTAATGGGACCAGCTTTGAATGCTCCAGTTTCGGTTTAGATGATCATTGATTACACCCAGATCCTAATTTTTACTTTTGAAATTACGACCCTACAATAATATACACAAAATTTGGACTAAATAAAAAATCATGTTTAAACGTATTTTTAGCCCGGGTAAAGCTGGGCAAACCCCCGTGTGGTATTGCTTTAATTATCGAAATACGTACAGGCACTAGTTTTTTTTATTCATTCAGAAATCATTAGCGCACAGATGTACGATCTACAGCTAGTTGAGAGAGTTGAACCCGGCCACGAAGTCATGTCTTAGCAAGGACCAAACCGCAAGTTAAACTTAACATCGAGAAATAAAGTAAAATTAACACAGACACAAAGGCACACCCACGCAGATATACATACGTGCATATACATATATAATATATATATAATATATATATATATATATATATATATTGTTTAACTTCCGTACTTGAATCATATTTCTAAGCACGTTAAAACAGGAACGAGAAATCACTTGGCGCAAGATGAAAAATGTTTAAATAAAAATTAATAATCTAGGTGAGTAAAATAGAGAAAATAGAAACGGCTGGAGAGATAAACGACGCTAAAAGTTTGAACATAAAAATGTTATATACATTATTTAACTTCTGTCATGTGTTATATACCACTTAGAAACGTCAGTTACCTCAGCTTGTTATTTTAGAAAAGGCATATTTACAGTAACGTCAAATGGTGCAATTGGTGATTATAAACCTATTAAATTTTGGTTCTCCCATTATTGTCTACACAATGCACGTTACTCCCTTAAATATCTTGGTGAACCCTTTATATCATTTAGAGCTTACATCAAAGAATGTCTCAGTAAATTTTCTATCAGTTTTTTGTTGTTGTTGTTGTTTTTGTAGTTCTTTTGTTATACATTACAAATTCACCGGGAATGGTCAGTTTTTTTTTTATATGTGTTGATTATAGAATCAGTTTCATTGTTTGAAAATTTTGTAATAGGCACAGAAACCTCCCAAGTTGTCTGGGTTGTGTACAATAGGGAATGTGTCTGGAACATTTCAGTTTATATTTACATTCGTCTAAACAATCGGGTCGGTAAAAAATAAAACCAAAAAAATTTAGTGTTGTTTTAAATCTTTACTTACAGTATAAGATGAATGTCTTTTTCAAAAGCTAAGAATGAAAAACCTAGAACAGCATAAGATAAATAAAAAAAAAAACTTAAAAAGATCCGAAGTAAACGAATATTCTTAAGATGCGCCAGTTTAGGCTGTGCCATAAGTAATGAAAATTTTCATTTGAAACTAACGAGTAAAGTAAAAATGTTTCATAGTCTTAATAGTTTGGCACTAATTCATGAGTGGTGTTTTCTTAAAATGGAGTGACAACTTATCAAGGCTGTAAACCAATTCGAGGATAAGGGTTAATTAATGTAACGTGGTCACGAACACAACAGCTGCGTGATCAGTTATCGTTGAATTTTGGTAGATTTAAATTATTTAGGAACGGGATATCTAGATCTATTTTATTGGATTTCAAGACGAATACGTTGTAGTCAGCTTTAAGCAGGTCATTTTAACAGAGTTCCACAGACGGACATTTCTAGGATATAAACTTTCTTCATGGAATTTTAATGTACATTTCTGCACAGAAAGAAAGATGAAAAAGTTGCTAAGAACATTATTAGCTTGACTACTTTTTTTGCTTTTTTAATAGTTTGTTTGAGGTGAGCATAGATTAAAGCTCAAGAGTGCACGTGTCATGAAAAACAGCGGAGAAAACAGAGTCCCGTAATGTGTTTTCCTGGGTATAAAATTGAATGGAACAAAGCATCCTAAAACTACTAAGTTTCTAGCATATTTGGAACTTTACCAAAAAGGCTTGCGTAATCTGAAAAGCTCGTCGCCATATATGGCAATAGTACTAAATTTTAGGTTGTAATTAGCTATTATACAGCTAGATAATTGTGTCAGGCGTGAAATATTAACTTGAACAGAAGGAATGCCACAACTACTTTTAGCGGACTTTAAAAGATATTTGATATAAGTGTTAAACTTCAAATCATACGGAAAATCAGTTCAAGAAGCTTATCAAAGCAGAGTTCCTCTTTTTGGACTAGGGACATTCATATCATCTTCTGCTACGTGCGAATCTGAGCTTTGGTGGTGAAAGATAGAAGCTTCATTTTGAGTCAGTTAGAAATAATCAGCCACGTTTCCTCTATTGTAGCAAGTGCTGAAGGTTAGAGAAGAGAGACTCATAGAGATATGTGTCCTCTTCGTTCTATCTAGTGTATTAGACAGTGTTGCAAAGTAACATCTTAAAAATAACAACAATTATTCTCCGGGTTTTCCGGAAGTCGGTTATATAAGAAATCCATTAAGTATGCACCTAGGATGGTTTAATTATAACTTATCCCACTCAATGAGACATTAATGACAAAAATCAATTCTGAAGTTGGCATAATTTTTAAAATGTTAGAGCATATGCTTTTTCAATATTTTCTATATGCAATACATATTTCAATTCGGAGAAATATCACCGAAACCAAATATCAAGTTTTCTGAAAGAATTTGCCTAAATACATCTGTATCTAATGATATTTTCTGTTTAAATTTTAAGTTAAAATTAAATAATGGGTTATAACGCTTCTGATTTTTTTTTAGATGAGGATTAGTTATTTGTATTATTATTCTTCGGACTACTGTTCTCATATTGAGTGTGATTTTCATAGCGTATCGCTCGATAAAACATCCGGTTTTCTTCAAGTGTATCTTGTCGAACTCTGGAATGTTTCTGTCGAACTCGGGAATTTGGACGGAATTTCGAGCGGAAGTAAATAAACGGTTCCGCTCGAAATTCCGTCCAAATTCCCGAGTTCGACAGAAACATTCCCGAGTTCGGCAAGATACACCTGAAGAAAGTCGGAGGTTATATCGACCTAAACGTTCTTAAAGTCACACTCAAGTTGAGAACAGTGGTCCGATGAATAATAATACAAAGGTTTATAATCCTTACTTATTCTACGTATACGGATTCCGATTTTTTTAGCTAATAGTATACTATATACAATCGTGTACGAAAAGCTTGGATGGGGTTCTGTGAATACGCGTTGCCTTTTTGTTTCATTTGTTTTTATATCCATGCTAATAAGTCTACCAAACTTGATAACAAATAACCTAAATCTAGAAATTTACTCGCAATAAATAGAGTATGTGACATGAAGGGGAATGATAAATCAATGATTATAGCAAAATTTGATTTAAAATAAACAACCTTTCCACCGGTGTTTCCTGTGATTAATTAAAACATTAACATAACTGTCGTTATAAAAAGAGAAAACAGAAAACATCGAATTACAAGAATTCTTATAGAAAACGGAAAATGAAGCTGTTAAGTTTGAATATACTTCTATATGAGAACACTAACACCGTATTGGAATTGGTGTACGGATGTCTTTATACATGCACTTTTCTGCCACCCATTTCACATTTTCATGTAATAATGCGAATAGCTTACATATTTGGAACCAATCGATGTTTGATATAATCAAATGTGAATGAATGAAAATAGCAATGCATTGTTTGGTCAACAATATAAACAGTAGATCTATACATGAAATCGAAGATTAGTATATTACGTCAATAAGATATCAATGACACCATGTGCTAAATGCGTCAGATCTTATTTTCTTCAGTAAAAATACTATTTATAGTACAATGCTATGTGTAATACTACAAGGAGAATTTATCCTATTTTTATTATTCTTATTTTGATAATTGTTAGATTTAGAATTGATGTATGCACAAACGATTTGTGAGAATCGGTGTATGTTATTTTATGCGGACACACATGTAAACGCCTATATAACATATTGAGCACAAGTTAAATACTTTAAACAGAAAAGGATGTTTGCTATTTTACAATAAAAATCAAGGCTATATCGCATTCCCTCACTACTTCCATGCATCTTTTCCGTTGTGTTTCGCTTCCCAGTCATGAGTTTAATTGCATTCAGGATGTGGTAGTAATTTCTATGAATAAATCAGAGAAGTATAGAAGCAGGTGATAAACTAGATAAAATAAGAACAGGGTGTTTAACAAACCACACTGAAACATTATAAGGCTGATAGACTTAAGAACTAAAAAAGTATTAATAACTTGGCAAGTAAATAGCAAATTATGGTAAAAGTAGCAAACTATAACTAGAGTGCTTCCAGAAATTGTACCTATTTTAGAGGACTGTAATCGATAATAAAAGAGAGGTTGAGAAGCGAACGATAATTAACTAAACTTTAATTTAACTGATTGCAGAGTTACCTGGTAATATCTAGTTTAGTTTAAATTTGCATCATATCGAACAATATACCAAGAGAAAAATTACATTAACAACAATCTCGATGGTTCCAGAAAAATATTCTATTCATAGAGTTATTCTTATACATTTTATACAGCTAATTTAATACTAATTAATAAATTACTTTCATTTTATAACATATTATAAAATTCTATTAGGGGTATAGCTAACAATGCATAATTGAACCAATTATTTTTACGTGCACACTACATGTAAATGCATTATATTTAAGGTAGACTTCCAGGCATAACTTTATTTTTGAATACAGTAACGCGCACAGTTACGAGGGGTGTTATTTCTCCTCTATATCTTTAGAAAGAAAAATGGATGTACATAAAGCGAGCGACAGAGACGAGACAAGCCAACAGAAAATCAAGCAGATAAGCCTTTATTTTACCAAACTTGTAGATTCATATTTTCTATAGTTAAAAGCAGCAAAATGTTTTTCTTCCGTGTAATTTTATTTAACAGACATTCAGAACTGAGCACTATCTTTTGAGGCTGATACCTTTCCAACATTTCAGATATTTTGCAATTTGACTAAAAAATAACACGTATATGATAATTTTAAAATGCTTATAGAGAGTGTGTGGAAATTCTGTAACTATAAATTGTAAAGAAGTAGAAGTACGTAGATATTTTGCAATTAGGGAATAGCCACGAACATGGCCTTCTTCATAGGAAGTTGTATATATATATATATATATATATATATATATATATATATATATATATATATAAATATATATATATATACCTATATATATATATATATAAAATATATATACATATATATACATATATACACACATATATATACACAAATGTATATATATATAAATAAATATATTTATATATATATACTTATATATATTATTTATATATATATATATATGTATATATATATTTATTTATATATATATATATATTTATATAGGTATTGATATATATATATATTTATATACATATATATTTATATATACGTATATATATTTATACATATACGTATATATATATATATTTATATATTTATATATATATATATTCTTTTATATATATATATATATATTCTTTTATATATATATATATATATATATATATATATATATATATAATTATTTCCACACTCCAACAACGGTACAGCTCACATGAGCTATGATAGAAAAAAAACGTAAGTCCCAGACTCCAGTATCGCCCACATTTGGGCTCATCAGTAAGAGGTATTAAAACTCGAGATTCGAAACCTGAATTTCTTGGATGCAAGGCGAGCACTCTTCCACGTTAGCAATTGCACTACACACGATAGAATATTAGTTATCACAAATCTATAAACCGCAATCAAATCTGACTATGGAGTATAACGCCTCCGTCTAATTCCAGGTAAATAGCTATAAAATGATTGAGAACTGAAGCCGATGTTTCACAAGTAGTGTTTTTACACTCGCCAAGGCGATTTATCTCAACAAGCAAACTACGCAAGCCAATAATTATAAGAATTTTCAGAATATTAGATAATATAATTATCTTCAAAGCAAAACAATGTATGCAAGAGATTCAAAGTTCGAATCCGGAGTTCGGATGTGTTTAACTAATCAGCACATATCAGGGCGAGACTCGTAGCCTGGACTTCCAATATTCTCGCAAACATGGCTCATGTTTGCTGCGACTTGTTTTAACTTCGGGGATAATTCTATCATCTCTCATATTCTGAAATTCTCTCTCTCTTTCTCTCTCTCTCTCTCTCTCTCTCTCTCTCTATATATATATATATATATATATATATATATATATATATATATACATATATAAATATATATATATATGCTGATTACAAAGAGATTCGACAGCAATAATTTTTTCCTATGTTTAGAGTGCTTGTGTTGATTCGTACCACTTCTCTATCCAGTGTATTCTCCATAAACTATTATATGCTAAAATTAAACTTCATAAAATAAGAAATATTTATAGATTAAAGAATGTAATTCTTTTCTTCGTTTCCACGAAGAAATATGAATCTTTACGTTTGAACACACACACACACACACATCACACATATATGTATGTACCTTGAGTTTGATTATTTACATAAGAAATTCCAACATTATTTTATGACTCCTGAAAAAGATTACAAAAGAGGGACATATATGAAAACAGAGAAAGTGCATCACATATAAGTAATAATGTTCATAAAGGGATACAAATTCGTACGTCCGTTCTATAGTTTCATTTTTGCATGGTAGCCATTCAATCGGATGGTCACGTGACTGACAAACTCATTAGACGGTAACCTGATTCTCACATTGAGGAACTGAACATGAATTGCAATCTAAATTTAGACGTCTTTTTACTCAATGCCAGTTAAAAAAATGGAATGGGGCAAAAATGAAGACATACAAGAGAAGCGTCTGCTCAGCATTTACGCAGTAATTCAATAGACGCTCATTTTTATTTCGTTGTTCGTATTTTCCCACTCCCCTATTCCTCAGCGCTTTGCCAGGTCATCGGATCGCAGGGGCGACACATCGTGTTGAACGAGATGAATAATTCTCGAAAAAAATGGTGAAAAAAAATAAGAGGTCGCTGAAAAGAACAATTATACTTTTTCTATCATTTATTTACTTATCCTACAATTTCCATTAAAGAGTCCGTATGGAAAGAGACAGGAAACGAAAATTCTTACAAGTGAAACGTATGGATTTATATATGTATATAATATACATATATACAAATGCGCATAATACACACATACACACCATATATATGTATGTATGTATACATATATATGTGTGTGTATATATTATGTGCGTTTATATTATATATATATATATATCTTATATGCGCGTGTGTATATATGTATATATATATATATATATATATATATATATATATATATATATATATATATATATATATATATATACACGGACATACATACATAAAAAGTAGAACAATTATTTTCCTACAACCATATGTTATACGGTGAGTATTAGACGAAATTTAAAACTTGAAATTTTAGTGTATAAGTGAATTCTGCTGATGTGAAATCAGATAAGTTCCTGAAATTTTATCAAGCGAAATCAAGTACAATGATTATCTGTATAAAATAGGTTTCTCTTTAGATTAACTAATGTTATATATTCAATCATCGAAATTATCCTTGAGGAGGTACAAAATTTAGCTTTCGTTACATTTGAATATGTTATATAGAGTTCTTCATTTAGGGGCACATTTTACGTTTTCTATATAACATAAGAACGATTCCGTGTGCGTATAATTGTCTCTAATATAAATGGTTGTGTGTTTGTTTACCATAAAGGGAATCGTGTGTGTGACATGTAATTTCTGAACCTACGTCTGTTTCTTCTCGCTGTTGAACCATCTGGCAATTTCTCATCCTGGAGGGAGACTTTATACCTGTTTGACGAAGATTTATCACTCCAAGACGATGAAATGGTTTTATAGTTTTTATTTCACTTTCCCCAGAGGTCCTGCAGCAGGTGTAAAGTGAAATCTGCTTGTGTGGTTCTTCTTCACACACGTCAGCGTTCGTCTCCCCCCTCCCCAGGGGGAGACCATGGAAGAACGTCCGTCTTCTTCAAAGCTCAAATCAAATCTCCAGATCTAGCCAACCACGTCACACATACGTAATTTGGTCAGCTGACCTTTGGTTCTGGTAAACGTGTCTACCTCCACGTTTACTCACCTCTCCCTCTCTCTCTCGCTCTCTCTCTCTCTCCCTCCCTCCCTCTCTATTCTCTTATAGAGACAGAGAGAGAGAAAACAGAAAGAGTAAGAAAGCCAGAGAGGGGGGGAGAGAGATGCTCGTTAACACTAACATATTAATAAAAATAAGAGAATTGTAAAGAAAAATGTTCTCATACGACGAGATCTCATCCTAAAAAGAATACAGGAGTATAGCAACTTACTGTTTGCTATAAAGACTAAACTTAAACGCAGATTCCATGAACAAAGCTCCTTTATTAGAAGTGCACGCATGTGGAACTGTCTTCCATTTTCCTGTTTTCAGCTGATTACAATCTGATTGTCTTCAAGTTTAGCGTAAACAATTCTTGATGGGCCATTTCACTTAAGTTAACAAATTAACCGAATTTCCATTACTAACGATTACTATATTGTCCAATTTTTACTGTACACTCTTACCCCTTATTTCGAGTGATCTCTGGGCCTTGCTAAGTGGTGATGCTCATGTAAAAAAATGTCAGTCTGCATCACTATCAATATTGATATGATTGATATGTTTGATTTCATGTATAATAATAATAATAATAATAATAATAATAATAATGATAATAATAATAATAATAATAATGATAATGATAATAATAATAATCCAACTATGTTCAGGAATGTTGACAGTAAGACAGTGGTTGCAGGTACTCGGAAATACTTGATACGAATACGATTAAGAATATGGATATTCAAAATAAGAAGATTAAAAGTTATTCTTAAATCACACATCCACAGGCGTAATGCACTTTATGACAGCAATATCAGAGTAGTAGATCTCATTCGATATATTAGAATGTAATATAGATAAATTAAAATGCTTGGATGCAAAAACAGGTGATCAGGATTTTCCTAAGGAAGTTGGTGTAAATCTATTGCATCTACCTAGATAAATAAGTTATCGATACTTATATTCTGTTAATATATAGAAATATATCTTACTAAATATGAAAGTATTAAAATACGTTTCCATAAACTAAAAATTAAAAAAGAATATTATATGGGTTATTGTCAAAAAGAGTATAAAGATACACAAGTGGGGGAAATATTTGGAAAGAAACCAAGCAGTGTATACTATACAAATGCACAATTTAGAGAGATTAATTGCTGGGATTGATTTGTCTTGGCTGATATTTAAAGATCGAATTCGCCAAAGTCCTGGAAATGTATGTATGCAGACTCTGGGAAATATAACCTTATTAGAAGCAGCGTGAGCATAAACCGGAAGGCATACAGGAAAACGGCAATGTAAATCTTATTTCGGTTATGCACATACCTATTGGCACGCACCCTGAACATTCGAAATGTTTTTTTCTGAGCAAAAACACGAGATATCGCTAGACTATTTACGTAGATTCCAATTTCGATATCAGAGTATAAGAGAATGAGCATCGAAAAAAAATATCAAGAGAGAAATTGAAACTCGAATAAAGAAAAGTAATTAAGTCGAAAGGGGGTTTTTGATTGGAATTAGAGTACATTGTACCTTAATGAAAGACCATCATAAATGGCTTAAACTTTCATTAAGGTACAATGTACTCTAATTCCAATCAGAAAACCCCTTTTTACTTAATTACTAAAACACTTAATATATATATATATATATGTATATATATATATATATATGTGTGTGTGTGTGTGTGTGTGTGTTTACATATATTTCCTTAAGCAAAATGAAATGCATTAAATAATAACTATAATGATTTTCAGAAGTGATCACCACAAATTAAGAGTTATTATAACTTCTATAATACCAGAAACACCATACATAATGTGTCGACGTAATAACGGATATCTGCTGACAAGATTAGTATCCTTCTTCGTTGACGCTGAATAATTAGGGTAAGGTTTTTCAGATGTTTATATAACTACACTGATTTAATAATCCTTTACGTTACCACATACAAAATTATATTCCTATGGCATTTTACAAAATAATTGATAGGAAATGATTCATAAAAACATAGTTATACTTTCATTTCCAACCGATGGCAATCTAGGTAATGTTATGTTAGGTTCAAGCTATGGCAAAATAATGACAATAGCGAATAATAAGAGGATTGGATAACATTTCGAGAGAAGATCAAATGTCTTCTGAGCGATAATAATTTTAATTTCTGAAATACTACACAAATGTGAAGTTAATGTGGATAATAGTACACATATATTTAGGGGAAAATTAGTCTTTTTTGAAGAATGGTGTGGAAGCGCCAGAAACTGAGCCGAATCAGGATGATAATAACAGCAATAAGGACAAAACGACGTTGATTACTTAAAAAAAAAAGGCAGAGCCACTCAACTGCACTAGGTGATGATACGTAAGAATAAAAAATATTTTAATAAACATGGCCAATAATAAAAACTATAAACTGAGTAAATCAAAAGGATAATCTATGTTTACTTGAAGCATACTACACAGTAACTTCTAAAGAAAAAAATTAAACAAAAACTCAGATGTTATACAAAGCTGTACTCATAGAAATACATTCCGTAATAATGCCTTAAACCTGATTAAAATGCATTTAAAAAGGAAATCTACAGAATATGTTGAGGGTCAAATGTAAGTATTAAAAGAGAATACTTTGAAACTGATGCTAGATCATCAATTAAATGTATAGAAACTTAAATAATAATGATCTAAGTAGGAAAATAGAAGTAATTTTAATTTTAATTATTTATAGTAACATTACACACGTAATTTCCAAATATATATTTCAATATTATATATATATATATATATATATATATATATATATATATATATATAATATTGAAATTTTTCCTCCCGGAACGGTATATACATAGCCTAGCAGTCCCAAATTGTCACCTTTGTGGTACTAATTGGTTGCTTAATATAGCTAAGCTTATGCATATAAACGTGTGTTTGTATATATATATATATATATATATATATATATATATATATATATATATATATATATATATATATATATATATACAAACACATATTTATATGCATGAGCTAAGCTATAGTATCGTTTGTGTTATTTTGACCTTTGGCTAATATAACCTTCATCCATCTTCAGGCGTATCTCGTCGGAGCTGTAACGGATAAAGTTCTAAGTGAATCAACTGGAAGTTTTTTAGGTGTAAGGCTTAATCCTGAATGCTGATGATACTAAAAATACAAATGTGAATTAAGACGTGATTTACACTATGATTGCTTCATTCGTGCATTAAATAAAGGGCCCCGTTCGAAATTCCATGCAACTCTTGAGTTCGAAAGAAAGATTCCCGAGTTCGTCAAGGGACAACTAAAATAGGTTTGATATCGAGATTTGAATATACCACTCAAATTGGGAATTATTAAAACAGTTAATAACACCTCTTTTCCTCTTTCTACTTACGATCCTTTCAGAACAGATAATTATCTAGTATGATGAATATCTTGCTAAGTGTTGTCATCTGATGGGAATATATTATTTAAATGTTTAATATCCCTCTTTTAGGCTAGTATATATCCGTGTCGAGTGTGTTAAGTTTTAGTTCCGAATACTATTAGTCCTCGTGCGAAAGTGCAGGACACAAAATGTTTTAAATAATAATAATAATAGAATAACAATAACAAAGTTTTTCTCTATTTTTTTCGTTATCTACTGAATATTTTTGATTAAACCTTTATAAAATATGTTCTTTATTAAATTGTAAAGATTTTCTATTCTGAAATTAAACTAAAAAAGTTATTTTAAAGTTTTTGTTAAAAAAAACAGATTTTCTTATTATTCAGACATGTATGACAAAGAGAGATTTGCAAAAAAGTGGTGTGGAGTGAGCAGAATTACAAACTGAAACAGAGAGAATATTCAGACCTGAAATAATACTAAGAGGATTTTGCAAAAATGAGTTTTGGTGTGAGGAGAAATACAATCTTAAATAGAGAGTCGGAGAGTTTGTATAAATACGTACAAATCACATTCATCTTTTTTTTAATCCAAATTAATAAATTAAATAAAATATAATCTTAAAAAGATAGGATACAAGTTAGAAAAGCATTTCATCCAAGGCATGAAAATTGTAAAACAAAATGTTTTTACTATAGGCTTTAAAAATAAAGGTGCAAGATTCAATTTGAAGTTTATTTATCTTCAAAGTGCACTTTTATACATTTTACAAATTAAGGTATTAAATTTGCATACCTTACTTTGTAAAATTTGTAAAAGGACACTTTGAAAATAAATTAATGTCAAATTGAATCTTGTACCTTTATTTTAAAAGCCTATAGTAAAAACATTTTGTTTAACAATTTTCATGCCTTGGATGAAATGCTTTTCTAACTTGTGTTATTTTTAGTGTGGCAAAGTTAAGTATAAATTTTAACTGATGAACTTTTGTACAGACGGACCATGATAGTATTCAATAAGCATTATATATATATATATGTGTGTGTGTGTGTGTGTATGTGTGAGTGTGTGTGTACACACACACATAGACATATTGTGCCGTTTTCTAACAGATCTTAAAGGAATTAGACACACAACTATCTGAAGATTAAATTGAAACTCAGCCGTCTAAGAGACATTCGACGCTTATAAACATTCAATTTTGTTTGGTGTTGCTAAGTGTAAGTAAATTCAAAATCATAAACATTGTAAAACGTCTGAAGTTTCAGTTGTTCACAATAGCAGTACCGCTTTTATATGATAGTAGTTATTTTCTTATTCAACTTACCAGCATGCTCGACACATAATACGCATACATGCACATATATAATAAATTCGTGTCTGCCTGTTAGAGAAATCTGTATGTTTTGCCCATATATAAACGCTATGGTTTCTCAAAAACGTATAAATATGTAAATATCGAACGCACACATACACAAACAATGCACACAGACGCACGCACACACACCCATATATATATATATATATATATATATATATATATATATATATATATATATATATATATATATATATATATATATATATAATATCTTTATTCATATAGATAGACTAAATATGTTTTGGGCAATTTGTTTATTAAAGTACCAAACGTTATTTGTCAGGCGACAGGTTTAATAACCAGCTACTTTGAATTTGAGCTTTTTCTTTTTAATAGATAAATTGTCATGTTTAATGATGTGATTATGTCATATTTTCTATATAAGTAAACAAAAATATATTTTGCTCTCCTTTATTGAGCACTGTTAATAACCTCGTTTTAATTCAGTTTTTTCCTGACTAATTTAATTTTGTATATATATATATATATATATATATATATATATATATATATATATACATATGTGTGTGTGTGGGGGGGGGTTATATAATGTTAACACGTATCGCAAATGTTTTTAAATGTGAAATACTACACGCTATTACAAGAAAATAACGTTCTGTGTAATTCAAGTCCATGGCAGTTGAGTATTGTTATCTTAATCCTCTTTTAATATGTACAAAAAAATTACTCAGGATTGAAATACAGTGAGCCTTTTAATATCAAAAGAAAACATTTCAATAATTTGAAATAGAAATTATCATTCAATCGCTCGGATATAAGCGACTGATTCAAATCAATTCGTTATTATGTTGCCACCATTTTGTCTTCAAACGAATCGACAGGTGATTTTATTCAGATCATATAAATGCATTCAAATGATTATTGCATCTTTTTTAGTAACGATAATTGTAAGTACTTTCTGTCATATTCCTTTATGTAAGCGCATTTCTATGAACATTCTCCTGACAACACACTTACTTTTTTCTCATTATTATTATATTAAGTATTTTCCACGCTTTCAACTTTTCAACTCCATTCTAAGTGTAATACTATCAACGTCCTGTCTCATAAAGTAGGGGTGAAAGAGAAAAAAGAAATATGAGAAAAAATGGCATTATACGTACATCAGCGTAACAGTGTATATCAAGTTCTTCAGAAAAGAACACAGAAGAAAGTAAAATAGGATTGGAATTAAAGGTTTGATTTTATTTAGGACAAAATAGAAATACTCTTATTAAATGTTTAAGGTAAGTTTATATGTAGTTTTAGGAGTCTCAATATGTTTTTTCGATAGAGTTCAATAGCTATGAACGGCTGGGAAACGTTCTTCTGCTTGTCATATGTGGGCATGTGTCTAATTTGAGAGAGTTTGGGGCATGTAATCCCTTCGAGAGAGGTTGATTAGATTGGACAGGGAGTCAGGCCAGAGTAGTTAGGACCGCGAAAAACATGCTAGGAACTGGTTCTGGATACCAGCGAGCGACGGACAACGTATAGAGTTCCACCATTCCAAACAATACGATGATATTACACATATACACGCAGACACACACGCAGACACACACACACAAAAGTACACACACACAAAGCTTACATGATTTACATCCACTATTCGTCTTGTGCTTTGTCTCGATACATGATTACAAATTGATCATGGTTAGATAGGTCGGAATTGCGTATTTTCACCTTTTCAATATTTTCCATTCATATAAGAATATAAAATTACTAGTAAAAATGTAATAAACCCTTAACAATAATATTAAATTTTAATTAAAAAAATTGCATCATAGTCCAACATTATAAAGGAGAATAATTCATTATTTTTTTCATGAAAAAAGTATTTGACTTTGTCATCTATACAGGACTTTTGAAATAACGCAATAATTTCTTATTAGATATAGCATAAGACATAACATATTATCTCCCTTTAAAAACATGTATTTTTCAGATACATTAGGCGAATATCATTGTACTGTATCTATATATCTATAAAAGTGAACGTGTCTGAGTGTGTATCTGTGTATCTGTGTGTCTGTGTGTGTACATTTCACTACGCAATAACTCTGTCATTTTTAAGTCTACAAACTCGAAATTTGATATACAGGGTACTGAGATTTGGAAAAATTCTCTACGATCAGTATTCGGTCAGAGATTTTGCTGTTAAATGGTCAAAGTTTAATGATTTGACCTTTGAGAACTCTACCAAACTCCTCCACCAATGTTGGGTCTAAACACTCGAAATTTTTTATACATGTTCCTTGTACATTGATATAACGTAATAACTTGATTTGCGCTCAAAACATTAAATTGTGAGGGATAAGAATAGGGGGCAATGTATTCAAAAATTGACCGCTTTTTTTTCGATCGACATACACCTCCAAACCGGGCTGAAATGCTAGTAGTTTATCATGTCTTAGTCAAGATTGCCACACTATTTTTCTAAGAATTTATTTTATAATTAATTGTATGCATGATACTTAGCATTATTAGAAATTCTGGAAACTTTTGAATATTACATTTATCAAAATGGTATACATATCTTACTTTCAAAAAAAAAGTATTCAAAAAGTGTGTGACCATCTTTTAATTTAAATCCCTCTCGAAACTGGAGCATTATACACTTGAAATCACCGGGCAGTACGTACATCATCTTCTCTTCGCCATAACACTAAAATGATGAAAAAGAAAAAAAAGTCATTCATGGACCGGACTTTCCACCCTGATGAAGCTATTTATTAGCGAAATATCGGACTTACAAAAAAATAAGCATATAAAAATGATTTTATCATTATATTCAACACTTCAAATTTCCAAATTCCCCACTTAAATTTTACTTTAAACATAAGTGTCTTCAAAATGTGTTTGATCATCTTTTACCACACACACACACACACACACACACACACACACACACACACACACACATATGTGTGTGTGTGTGTGCTATATAATTACTCGTAAAGCGAATAACTTGTGGTTAAAATCCCTCCTTAAACGCCACGTTGTCTGAACTCTTTACATAAAAGTTAGAAACAAGTGTTATTTATAGAAATGCGGATTATTCTATTTTCAATCCAAATTTTGTCATATAATTGGTTATAAAATTGAAATTTCAGACACCTCACTATGAATTCCATATTCGAAATTACGAAAGATATGTTCGCCAAGATATAATATTTAACTCATTTTTACATTTTCACATATTATTTTGGAAAAAAATGTCGATGTTATTTGACTTCGAGAAGAACAGAGCAATATAAAAGACTAATACTCTAAATGTATACTATTTTTTTATGAACGGTTTAAATAGAGGTTGACATATCTGAAGTAAAAGAACTCGACATTGCTAATATTCAAAACGCAATATTACTTTTAGTATTAATGAGGAAACACTATAATCACTTTTTATAGAATAATGTTTCCTTGTTTATTACCGCTGGTGTATAAAAGGGGTGGTTATGTTTGTTACGTTCTTTAGGAAGTATGTCATTATTTTCTTATCTTATGCAGTTTTTGCAGCTTAAAATAAAATGCTTTTCGGTTTAAACTAGACTAATTCGTATTTAGTAATTTTATATGGTTTTCAGTGAGATAACTTAGTTTTAAAATAATAGCCAGATACATATAAGAGACCATTCTATTAGCATGAAAATACGCCCATCACAGGACATACATATCAGAATATTATCTGCTAACGACTTTAATTAACAAAATATTACAGTCGTTTAATTGTTCACAGACAATTATGAGGAAAGTATTTGCATATTGCAGGAACATTGAAGGAGCAACAAGAATTGTCATCTATGTATTTCTTTGCATTGTACAGAATACACAGAAGAATACTTCGGATGTTTAACGCCATGTCGAACCGATACTTAATTTTCTTAAGTTGTCAGTATTAATAATATAACGCTGCATTTCAACAAACAAGTATTTCAGTGCAATTGTGTAGTTACGCATGGTACAATTAGGTTGGTTGGTTGGTTGTTTTTGTTTTACGGCATATCAACCCTTTTTGGGTTATTTAATGCCGAATCCAAATATTTTGAGGAAAAAAAAATTAATAGAATATATTTGTTGTTTTCAAATCGGTTTCTATTTTACCCATAGTTGGACCCCTAACTAGTACTACCACTCTGGGTTAGAGTGAACCTGGGAGCAATGGTAATTAAAGGGTGGCTCCACACTCCCCAAAGCCAACAATCTGAGGCCTCACCACTGGATAAAGTTTAAGGTCATATCCAGGACCCCCATTGAGGGACTTTTACCCTCTTCAGGGGGGGCAGTCGGTGTATTCTAATGACCCACCAACAGCGCCATATATTACAATTAGAAAATGCCGCTCGAACTCCGCTCGAATTGTAACGAAAATAGTTTGAAAATACTTTATTATAGCTAAGTCTTTTAAATAATAGCCTATTATTGACATGTTACTCATGCACTAAAGTAACTTCATTTTCATCCTAAATAAAAACATACTTTGCATATTTTCTGCAGAGCTAATATTGGGTTGTTGTAAATAGTTCGAGTGATAGTAATTGCTATTTATGTAACTGTTTGTGTATTTGTAAAATATTCAACGATCTGCATATGTCTTACCAATGAGATAGTTAACTAGTTTTCTAAGCTACTATGTCAAAATGTAAGGATGAGAGTTTTAATCTTAGAAATCACGCAATGATTATGGCCTACGTAGGTCTCTTCAATATGTCAACTGATGTGCAATCATTATTCTATATCTCATCATATCCATTACATGTATAACCTGGAACTGCTGAAGCTAAGCAATAAGAATATATGATACAAATATGTAAAGCTATTAGAGATGAAAAAACATTAATATCAAACGTGTTACAACTGCTATAAATACTTGTACGTTTACAACCCTATTTTTTGGTACATAGTTAATTGTGTCGTCATAATTATTGAGAAGAATACCTCCTTTTTGACGCCATCATTGTCCAACAACGAGTTGCATCCTTTTTTCTTGTTTAGTGTTTTTATGCCCAAAGAATCATAGATCTATTTTGTCTGAATCCACAATCTTTCTCGTTCGGACATTTCTGATAATAGCGTATTCAGTGTGTTAGATTGAATATCATTGGTTGACGAAAAAAACGTTTTGGCAGTGTTTATACATCTGTAGATTCTCACTATTGCAATATTATACGAACGTGTCAAATCCTCAGCAAGATGTTTGTATCCAGTTGTGAATAAGCCCTTCGGCAGTCTTTTATTTATATCTTCATGGGTTACATTGCTTTGTATGGCTCCAAGAAATATACAATAATAATTAAGAATATAAACTGTTACATAATGACATAATTGATTACACTTCAATGTTTCAATGAAATGACATCTGCTTGCTTCAAAATTGCATTGTAAGTTAATGACATTGAATAGAACACAGTTTTAGACCTTTCAATGTCAAAATATATTAGCATATGGGCAAACTAAAATCTCCTGCAAATTAGTGAGAACTGTGTGGGTTTCAGTTAACCTAACAAAGAAGAAAGTGTGAATTCTTTATCAGTATGCACAAAAGCTTACATTGCGTTGAGGGAAGAGAAGACATCGTTCCACAGAATTGTACTAATAACGTAAGTATAGCAAGAAATAGCTACAAAGTAAAGAAGTGTTAAACACAATCAATCAGCTATTATTGCTTAAGTTTGTGTCAATACACTTGATTGAAACCGATTGCTCTCTCTCTCTCTCTCTTATATATATATATATATATAGAGAGAGAGAAAATAAAAAAGGAACAAACCGTATTATGTGTTCACCAACGTTTCGTCTTTATTTCGAGACTTCCTCTGGGTGAATGAGATTAAGAAACCAAAAAATATACCAGTACAAAAAATATTTGAAAAAGTTTCACGTGCACAGTGTGACGCAGTTCTATTTAAGAGAAACGGAAAAATTGATGTTGGAAATTCAAAAAGGAAGGGGGGCTGGCGCTGTTAAAGAGAAAGGAAATTTTAACAGCGCCAGCCCCCCTTCCTTTTTGAATTTCCAACATCAATTTTTCCGTTTCTCTTTAATAGAACTGCGTCACACTGTGCACGTGAAACTTTTTCAAATATTTTTTGTACTGGTATATTTTTTGGTTTCTTAATCTCATTCACCCAGAGGAAGTCTCGAAATAAAGACGAAACGTTGGTGAACACATAATACGGTTTGTTCCTTTTTTATTTTCTCTATTTTGTCGGAATACTATTTCCATTATTTTCATCATATATATATATATATATATATATATATATATATATATATATATATATATATATATATACTAGCAAAGGAACCCGTCGGTGACTGTGTTTAAAAACAGCCTACAGAAAATGGAGTCTGATTTATGAAAGTATGATAGGTTATGAAAAGGTAGGGTTGTAAATTTGGGTTGAATATGGGGGTATCAAAACCAAAGCAAAATATGAGGAAAGTAAAAATAAAATAGATAAACCCCATAATTTATAATCTACGATACCTTTTCACACTGAAATACTTATCACAATATTCTGTGGAACTATATTAAAAAAAACTTGTTCAACTTTGTGGCATATTTCCATTCTATGAAGGTCAGGTGCAAACAAACACCCCATAATTTAATCATACCATATTTCTTCAAACTGAAACCTAATTATCAAAATATACTTACGCAGATAGATCTGAAAAGTCTTTATCAAAGCGTGTGCATATTTCCATTCAATAGAGGTCAGGCGCGAACGCAGACCCCACAATTTTATTATACCATTCCTATTGAAGTTAAAACACACTTATCAAAATATTATTATGTACATCTATATAAAAACACTTTTAAACGTTTTTTTTTATTTTTATTTCTTTTATTTCCATAATTTGTTGACCAGGCGCGTACTCAGACCCCACAATTTTAATGAATCATCATTATGCCAGATCAAACATACCCCTTCCTGTGCCTTGGTACATCGTCTATCATTATATGTAATCAGTTTTTTTTCTATAATAGTCAACCATATATAAGCCTATTCGTGACCAGACCCACATTCAGCTTTATATATATATATATATATATATATATATATATATATATATATATATATATATATATATATATATATATATTAGCAGAGATATTTGTTAAGGTTTAATAAGAATCTCACTTCCGACAATTTTTGGGTATTTCTGTTGTATACGGATTAAAACAATGATATATTTGTTTTCTTAACCCTAAAATTAAGAAAGTATATTGATTTGGTTGTAAAAACAGATTTCCGGATACTCTTTGTTTCTAGTTTATAGAACTCGCTATTCTTTATATATCGAAAAAATGAGAGTTCCGTGGAACACTGTTTCGCCGGCAATATATGTTGGCCGAGACTATCTTTAATAGATGGAAACGTAATTTTCGTATATCTAAAAAGTTACATATAATTTAATTGTAATTCCCGACTTCGCAGACTGAAAATAAAACATATCCACGTTAATTTTTAAGAATCATGCGGCTAGATCTGAACGTTTTTTTATATTCATGAACTGCATACATTGATAGACCGCATGCATTATAAACAGTTAGTCATATTAATAATATCGTGTGATATAAGTTTAATTAAGAACGTAAGCTGTGTATTAAAAACATTGTAACGACAGGTTAGTAATCATTTTGACGATTTTTTTTTCAAATGGAATATATTAGAACTCATACAATATAAAGATAAAAAAACTACACCGACTGTAATGCAATTAATATAACATTTTATGGGTACAGGAATATTCCTTAAGACGACAATTGTAACCAAGACTTAGATTTCTTCTAATTAAAAAAATAAAACACTTTTTGTATTGAAATATTAAATATAATACATAAATTAATAAATAACCTGGAATTGGAAATTCCTCTGGATTGTTTTAAGCGTCTTCATTATATAAGCTATTCTTTAACTTATCTCAATGACAATGATTTTTAAATTTTTATCAAAGTTGAATAAAGATTCTCTACGTAAGGCTCAGAAGTTGTATTATCCGTTCGGAGACAAGATTTAGTGCAAAACTATGGCTGAAATAAATTGTATCAGTTCCGGAATGTATTTCCTGCTATATATAATTTCAAAGAAAATGGTCTTTTCAATCATAATAATCATGAAATATACCATTTGCATATATGCAATAAGTATATGTATTAAATAGGAAACACCTGTACTTCAAAATTTCTTCGAAATTATATCTGGCAATATAAATGTAGCCATGCGGAAAATTATATCAGCCAGACTGTACTTAGTGTCAATTTGACATTTATATTTTGCAAATTAACGTTGAAAATATAATCATTTGGACTATAAAATTTGACTTTAAACTGCATAGCTCTCTTTTGCTTTCTCTGTTTTTATATACTTGTCGCCGTGTATATATATATATATATATATATATATATATATAATGAAAAAAGACAGAGAGATTACTAAATAGATATTTAGAAAGTGAATACATATGTAGACAGATAGATCTGCGTATACGTCTGCCTAGAATTAGTAGAAAAATTGCAAAATTGATATTTTGGCAATTTTCAAATCAGATGAAAACGTCATGTTACTCTTGAACAGACACAATAATACCATTTGCAATTCAACTTCCGATTTTTTCTCATGGTCTAGGAATTGCAACTTGCGCCTGTGAAAAATCTACTGTTATCTTGAAAAACGTAAGTATAGATATTTTATATATTTTGTATATATTTTTATGAAAGCCGCAATGTTGTTGATGTGCTTGAACGAATTGAACTTCGACACATCTCCCACTAAGAGTGTGATTAAAGAGTGTCTGATCGTTGGTATATTTTAATTATATTCAAGCAGAATTTCCTCTAATATCTTTCAAGAGACCGGGTAATCTAATGAAATTATTCATTGATTGGTGTGTAACCTGGCAGACTATTTCCCTCTAAATCCACCTTGCCGGGAGACAGAACTTCACTCGTATTCTTATGTGTATATATCATCATATATATATGCTTATTTTTGTTTTGGTATGCAAATAGCTCCTACTTTATGTGGAAATTATATCCCATGAGTAAATATTATTTTATTATTATCGGGCACAATATAACAGAGTGTTTCCGAGATAAAAATCATCGTATTTGCATTTAGTTTAGGGTTAAAATACAATAGTGCTGTAATATGAGCCAATTGCAAACCAAACTTGGCTAATGTTCGGAATCTTATTTTACACTATCTGATATATAACAGAAGATCATGAAACTAACAACAAGAAGCTATGTAAGCACGGAAGTAAAAAGAGTTCGCACACATATACACACACCCAGATGTAAAGCAAGGAAAGCCGTTTAGTACCAAGAATATTTATTTAAAAAAAACACTAATAAAAACTAGAGAATCACAGCCATAAACGAGAGTTTATAACCAAAGTATCAATGTCTGACTAGATTGGTCGCTGCGGTTCCAGTTCTGCGTGTTGTTGGCGTTAGGGAAAATGACAGTGTATCCTTTCGGCTCCAAAATACATTGCATGAATAAAAATGTCGTCATAAAAACATCAACACAACATAAAACGGATCCGTTGACGGACTCTCAAATGCTAACAAGAGAATCACCAGTATCTGAGTACAATCAGAGTAAGAGATCACAGTATCGCTTATTACGAAATGCAATAATTTTACATATATATATATATATATATATATATATATATATATATATATATTGACCAGATATACATAAATATATGACAAGATATATGATTATTACATAGCAATATATATATATATGTATACATATATACTTGTATATATATGTATATATATGTATATATATATGTATATATATACTTGTGTATATATACATTTATATATGTGTATATATCTATATATCTCTATATATATACATGTTTATACATAATAATGTATGCTGTTATTCAAAGTGCGTGTGCATTTTCATAAAACGCTTATCTTCGAATACATGCTTAAGCTTAAGCTTAAATATATTTCTGTCTATGAATATCCATGTCTATATAAATATGTACGAGGCTGCATGAACACCTGTTGATAATAATGTAATTCTAGGCACTGAAAGTTATGAACGTGTGTTATGTATGCAAACTAATGTGTAATATAAATACCGACATTTTATAAGAAAGCATAACTACTGTAACACATCCAAACATATGGACACACACAATTATATATATACCAAATTTACTTAATATGTACGTATTATTTAGCCATCTGAGAAATATTTCATGTAAAATAAATTTCTGTAATAATATTCCACGGTCATAATTCGTTTATTACTAGATTAAATTGCTTACTTTTGCTTATAAATTAAAACGGGCGTCTATATATATAAAATCCTTTTAATTTTCCTACTATAAAATGAGTTGAGTATATCCAACAAGGACAGTAATCTAAAAAGTGAAAACAGAATTTTGTATTTTAAAAACACCCGGTTTAAACAATAACAGAATTACGATGCTAATCTATGTCCGTCGGCCACATGGAATGAGATTCTTAAATAAATTTGTTGACTTCTATAACGTAAAGACACTATAGGCTAAATTAGATAAGTGTTTTTAGGAAATTAAATTTTGCAGGGCGGGGGGCAATTTTGTTTATGTGATATGTTCGAAACTTGCGGGATTACATTTTTTCTTACGTAGGGGTCACCGCTTATCTAGGCGCAGAGTCCACTCGAGGATAATGTTAGTGGGTATACCTTACTCATTGTGATTTCAGCGTTGTAAATATTAGTGGGAATATTGTAACTTGGATTACTTAGGGTTGTAGAGAAGAGAACAGGGCATCCGCCACTGAGCTACGAAGTTTATTTTTAACTCTTTCAAGACATTATGAGTTGCTTCTAGCAGCTCCTGCCAAGATCGGGCAACAGTACTCCATCTTTGGCCGAACATGGCTTTTATATAGGTAGAGAATTGCATCAGAAGTGAGATATCTACTGTAGCGGTAGAAGGATCCCACCATCTTTCCGGCGACTTTGGCAATTGATTTGATTTACGTTTTCACTTTCAGATCGGGAGTAAAGATCAAGGCCAGAAGCTTGTCCAAACATGACGCCTCCCCAACAAGAGAGCCATTCATTTCGATTGATGGCAGCTGGGCAGCAGAGCGTTAATGATGTAAATATAGAAGCATGGTTTTAGATGCGTTAAAAATAACCAGCTACTTCTTTCCCCATTGGACCACGTGCTCAAGATCATAGGGCAGAGAGTCAGAGAGAACTTGGTCGTTTATGGTCTTCGAAGTGCTAACATAGATGTTAGTGTCGTCAGCATAAATGTCTACGAATGATCTAATGATGTGGGCTGGGAGATCATTGGCGTAGATCAGGAAGAGAATTGGACCCAGGATGGGCCCAGGATGGACCCCTGAGGGACTCTAGTATCTATACTGAGAACCTATGATTTCTGCACATACACCACTACTCGTAAGAACCTATCAGAGAGAAATGATTTCATAGTAGAGAAGACATTTCCAGCTACACCATGACTGGAGATCTTGTGAAGTAGGTGTTTATGCCATATTTTATCAAAGGTGTTTGATATGTCAAGAGCAATTGCCCTAGAAGGGAAGCCTCCATCGAGGATTTCGCAAATCCTATGAGATATAACTGTAAGCACGTCTGCTGTTGATTTAGCAGAAGGGAAACCATATTGCATGTCACTTAGAAGGTTATTTTTTATGATATGCTTGACTACTTCCTTGTTCAGCACAGCTTCCAGCAGCTTACTCATGATGCATAGAATTGTTGTTCTGTACTGAGAGGGAGATGAGCGATCACCTGAGTTTTAAATACAGGGCATACTGATGAGATTTATCAAGGTGTTGGGAGCATTTCTCCTTAAGACAACGCTTAAATAACTTGGTAAGTATGAGCGCTAGTTTCTGTTGAAGCCTTTTGAGCACTATGACTTGAATGACGTCAGGGCCAATTGTTTTACTGGAATAAAGGTTTTTGATTAGCATGACAACATCGCGTATTTGTATGCCACTTGCCATGATTTCTGATATATAAGGGAATACTTGGGGTTGGCGGCCTTGGTCATAAAGGGTAGAATTTACTGCAAAGTTCTTGGCAAAGAGATTGGCTTTGTCTGATGCTGACGATGTTAACTCAGGCCCATTGATGATAGTTGGGATGAAGCACACACTTCTGTTGATGATTCTGTTTGCTATTTGCCAGAAGTGGATTTGACAGACTCAGCGTATAACTCTCTTGCCTTCTTTATTACTTTTTTACAGTGGTTGCTGGCAGCCCTGAAAGCGGCTTTAGTCTCAGTACATCTATTACGTTGGAAGCAATGGAAAAAGCACCACCTTCTGGGGAGAACCACGGTTGGCTGTTAGGTTTTTGCTGGAACTTCTTCGCGGGTATGAAATTGTCTATATTTACAGTAAACCATTCTGTCAGGTCTGTTACTATAGACGACACGTCCTTTCTATACATGGCACGCAGAGGCAAGTCTGATATAAATGGACGTAAGCTATCCCTGTCAGCCATAGAATATCGATACACATTACGAAGGAAATGTATGTCTGGGGGCCTATTATATTTTGTTTTTGTCTTGACTGATACAACAGAGTAGTCGGAAGATCCCAGTGGGGACTGAACGGAAGATGAGCACAGCTCAGGGCAATTTGTGAGAAATGGGTCTAGGAGACTTGCATACTGACTGTCAGTGTCGGGAACGCGGGAAGGTTCTTGGACAATCTGAGTGAGGTCATCAGCAATGGGGAAATCGTGGCAGAACCTCCCCTCGTCATCGGTCTTGTTAGAGTGGGTTAACCATTCCACATTGTGAAAATTGAAGTCCCTGCAGACGCGGATGTTAGCTGAGGGGTACTCAGATACGACATGGTCAATTTTCTCAGTTATGCTATTGAAGATAGTAATTCCACTGCTGTGGGGCGGATAGGGTGCAAATATAAACGAAGTAGTGTGAGCAAGTGCAACCCGGAAGCACATGTAAGGTAAATTAGAATCTTCTCTAGAGATCTCCCTACCACATGGAAAGTCGTCTTTAATGTAGGCACATCCGCCATGACCATGGCAATTTTGGAGGTCACTTCAACTTGCGCGTTTAAAATTTTCAGTTCTTTTGATATATAATTTAAACTCGATTTATAGCAGCAAAGCTAGATATGCAGTTATCACCTCTGAGTTATAGATATTCTTGTAGTGTGTGACTGTTTTTCATATTTCCCAAGGAATTTCTTTACATCTTCGTTATACAAATAATATTTTTCAGAATCTTGTTACATATAATGATCACAATGTCAATGGCGCTGAAGTAAGTCAGAGTAATTTTTTACGTTGTGAGTTTAAAATAAGCGACATTTGTAAAACAGGATCGTTTCCAGGGTTGATTGAAAGATGGATGACAAAATTGAGACATATTATGGTACGTAATTGTTGCATGTCAGCACTCGGGATCCATAGGTTGGGTGCAGACAGTCGCAAGTAAACAAAGTCAAGAGAGAATTCGACTAATTTTTTTTCAGTTTAAACAAAGTATATTTATTTGAAAATACTTGCAGAGTAAGGCATTTTCCCTTTTTCAATAGTCTTCCCATACGTGTGTGAACGCTCAGCGATCCCTAAATAGGGATCTCCTTGTCACATACAAGTCAATCCTCGTTCAGGGACCCCAAGGTGACCTGTGCTCGTGCTCCTCAGGGAATTCTTCGCAAGATCTCCCGACGCAGTAAGACGCGCTGATCGATTTAGTCGGAGTCGATTTCACCTTTGGGTTGATATGCCGCTGTCACGCTGGAAGTTAATATATTTTCATGCACGCAAAAGAAACACAGACTCAGTTATATCTATTCTACTTGATACATTTAAGTAATATATACACGATATGATAAAAAAGCAGTTGTTGATTTTTGACAAAGCACCACTGAGTCCCAATTAGATTTAGTTACTCTAAGTTGTACGGTGGTGATAGACGGGAAGGAAAGAGTGGCAACAACTCTTCAATTAGTATTAGATTTCTCTCAAATCTCAGCTCCAATTGTGCTCCGACTTTCTCCAACTGAGGAATTTGGCGCGGGAAGTCGCTTATGTACGGAGGTGTCGGAGTATGTTCGGTTGCTCCCTAGACCAATCACCGGTGAGTACGTCATCTCAGGGGACTTCCCTGATTCCCTGCATGCACAGGTGAATCGGCGAACACTCTCTGTTGTGTTTGTAATGATAGGAAAAAGTTAAGCCCGTGACCCTTTGGTCTGGCATTGTGATCACAGGCCAGACGCTCCAAATTTGGGGTCGCTGGCATCGGAAACGAAATTATGTTTCGTTATGTTTCTCAAAATTACATCAAATTGTCACTTTCTCCAAACAATCAGATTTATTAGTCTGTTTTATAAAACCGTTTTCTGGTCAATATAAAAAGATTTAAATGAAATGTAGTCAGTAGGAAAATACGGCGACGAGAGAAAAACAATCGAAATTATTTAATTCGCAGCCAGTAAGTCATACATATCTATTAATCCAAATATCACAATAAGTCAGTATGACAAGAATTTATACAAGAAAAATATATCCTCATGTGCTACGATATTGTTCATACCGGAGTCATAACTCAACAGATAACGTAGCTACAAAGTTTTCTTAAAGCTGACATTTTGAGATGAAAGATTGCTCCTATTAAAGGAAATGAATAACAATATATTTGAAGGGGCGAGCTAATTCTCGACCGTAAACCGATCCAGAAATTTCATAGAAATGTCACATTTGACCTGCGGGAAGAGAAATCTGTAAAAAGCAATGCTGCAAAGTATGAGCAATCAACTACACTTAAAAATACCAAATTGTTGTAGATCAAGAATGAGTGGACATTCACCTTTGTTTTGAGGGGGGTATAACAAATAAATCCCGAAGGAAGTGAGCAATCAATGGTTCTAGATATAAAACAAACTCAGAAAAGTCGATAGTCGATAGATGATCGACTACCTTAGAATTAAAAAGAATTGCCGACGAGACAAAAAGTGAAACAATTGAATTAAGAAAAGTATATATTTATATATATATATATATATATTAATATATATATGTGCATTTATATACACACACACACACACACATATATATATATATATATATATATATATATATATATATAAAGCAATAAAAATTCAGCATACCAATGTATAATAAACACTTACAAGCCTCCACCCCTTGGAAAAACTTCAAATTAACTACGAAAATCGCCATTTTTACACATTTGAAAATAATTTCTGACGAGGACGCATTAGACCGTCTGAAACGTACGTAAACGATTTCAATGACTTAAAAATATTATTACAATGATCCAAACATAATTCTCAATGAAAAACCAAGACACGGAATAATAAAATAATGTTGAAAAATACACATTGTTGGTGACTACTCCCTTATTTAAATATACATCTTTCTTTCGTTGGAATTCATTAACCCATTTGATATATATATATATATATATATATATATATATATATATATATATATATATATATATATATATATATATATAAGCTGAACGTCTGTGTGTGTATCTGGTCACGAATAGGCTCCTATATGGTTGACTATTATAGAAAACTGTTCACACATAATGATATAAGCTGTATCGAGACACAGAAATGGGTATGTTTGGTCTAGCATAATGATGATTCATTAAAATTGCGGGGTCTGCGTACGCGCCTTGTCATCAAATTATGGAAATAAAAAAATTAAAAAATAAAAAAATAACGCTTAAAAGTGTGTTTTTTATATAGATGTACATAATAAGACTTTGATAAGTATATTTTAACTTCAATAGTGATGGTATAATAAAATGGTGGGGTCTGCGTTCGTTCCTGGTCTCTATAGAATGGAAATAGGCACACACTTTTATAAAGTCTTTTCATATCTATCTGCGTAAGTATACGTTGATAATTAGGTTAAGTTAGAAGAAATATGGTATAATTAAATGATGGGGTGTTCGTTCGCACCTGACGTCTATAGAATGGAAATATGTCACAAAGTTTAACAAGGTTTTTAAAGATAGATCCAGAGAATATTGTTATTAATGTTTGAGTGTGAACAGGTATGGTATATTATGGGGTTTATCTATTTTATTTTTATTTTCATCATATTTTGCTTTGTTTTTGATACCTCCAAATTCAACCCAAATATTTATTTTTGTAAATTTTGCTGTTCTTAAACGAATCTGGCCATCTGAAAGAGGAGAAATGTTATTGTTTATTGGATAAACTTTTTTCCGACTTCATTTTTTTTCCGTTTTCATCATGCCAAAGAAATCAAACACAAAAAAACTTTTTTAGCCAATAAACACCAAAAAATGCCCCCTCTTTCACGTGGCCACAAAGCGGGTACGCATTTTAAGTAAAATTTACATGAAAAATTCCCCACCAACTTTTCGAAAAAGTTATACTTTCATATCATGAAAACTATTTTTTTTTTTTTTTTGCAACGGAAACTGTTTTCAGTTTCGTTTTACAAAAATAAATATTTTTTATATACGGATGTGAGACGGGCATTAAAGTGAAATTATACACATTGTTTTTCTTTCGTCGCTTAATTTATTTTTCTTTAGTTACACAGCTTTAGTAACCGAAGAAATAATAAATTTATCGACAAAAAGAAATATTTTTTTTAATTCATACAAAGCAGAAATCTAGCGTGCAATTACTTTTTTAATTATCATTATTGTTTATTATTGTCTGAAATTCTTTCCTTTTGTTGAAATAATTAAGTATAGCACATTTTCCTTGCATGCAACTTTTCCTTTCAGCTGGATTGCGTGGATGGTCACATTTATTTTACTGTTATCGATAATTTACAGAAATTCCTTAATTGATATAGAAATTATATTGATATAGCAATTGTATATATATATATATATATATATATATATATATATATATATATATATATATATTGTTTCAGCTACGCGACACACACAACTACACTTAAAGAGACGCGCACATGTATGCATACATCTCCACCTCGGCATGCAAACACATGCGCATATGTATACATGCATACATATACACCCGCATTGCTCCCGTTGACCTCAATTGACCATGTGTATGCGCATGTGTGATCTCGCGCGTACGGCCCCAGGCTAACCTTCTCAAAGCACTTACCAACAAATAAAAATCAAATAGATAAACAGAATCATAGCCCCCCGACCCCCAACCTAAGCGAACACCCAACAGGTCAAGACATACTTATCAAGAAATCATTTCACAAACGAGACGCCAACAACCTAAAATTTAGAACTCGAAATTTAAAGTAACCCCTCTTCCTACCCTTACATATCTCCCTCCCCCTCCATGTATCCTTACGTCCTTAGCCACACCAGAGATTAAGTTCCCAGACCCCGCACAACACCTAATGTTTTTGTACTCCAAAACAAGCCCCCTCCCAGCTTTCTAAACTTTCCCTTCTTCTTTTCCCGCTTTTCTCGCACCCCTCCCCGACATCATTTACTCTTTCATTCCACCATAAACGAACATTTCTGTAAAAGTCTGAGGTGGCTACATGACGGTCAAAAAAAGGTCGCGTAGCTTAAACAATAATGTAACTAAACAGAAAAATACGGTAATAAAAATAAAACGCATATTTGCTCTACAACAGTATTGAGCACTTTCTTCAAGTTTTTATTAATTACCATTTCTACTAGCTATACATAATATATGTATGTATAAATATATTTATGTTTACAAATATATATATATATGTATAAATATGTATATGTATAATATATATATGTATAAATATATAGATATAAATATATACATATAAAAATATATGTATAACTATATTTGTATAAATATGTATGTATAAATGTATATATATATATAAATCTGTACAAATATATATATATATATATATATATATAAATATATTTATATGCATAAATATCTATATATATGTATATATATATATATATATATATATATATATATATATATATATATATATATATACTCGTATTCATGTATGGTTGTTTGTTTGTTTGTACACAATTTGATTAATATATACAAAAGGTCCGTTAGTTTAGTAGGTCATTTATTTCTATATATAGCATGATTTTTTTTTAAATATACGATTAAGAAGGCACCTAATTTGTTTATTATATTAAGGAAAATCAAGTGCACTTTCTAGTTGTATGTTAGTTTAAGGTTGTAGCGAAAGAGTTTTTTTAATTGGTATATATGTGTTTGCTATTTCATCAACTCTAAATAAAAATTATATTGAAAATATATTTAATCAAATTTATTTTAAATTATTACTTCCGCTATCGATTTTTTTTATGAAACGAGCAGTGTTATTTCCCCGGATAATTTTTTTCGAAGTTCGAAAGATAAAAATAAAACCTCTTCCCAAATAAATTACTTTGGTAATCGCAATAATTTCGTGTAGACAGAAATATATTTTGTTTTATTATGAAATATTCCACACTCTTGCATAATTTGACCCAGATTCTCAGGAATTTTTGCCAAGCGTCTCCCCAGCGAGACCGAAAATCATACGTTTTAGCCGAGTGTTGTGACAGCCGTTTTAAAAACAAACGCATTGGAAAAATACAAAAGTAAATTATCAAAACTAACAAAAACCTACTTTTAAAAGAATTAAACTATTTTTATTTATTTTATTTTATATATTTTGTTTGTTTGTTTTTTGATTTGTGCAAAATATTAATCAACAAAAAGTTTTGTTTTTTTTTTTCTTCAGGAAAAGGTAAAAGTTCTACTTTTTTTACCGTAAATTCTTAGGTTTAAGTACAAGATTTTTTTGTTTTTTAAGATTTTTTTTCAGTCAAGGTTTTTTTTGTGGGGGGGGTAGGAAATACGTTAAATATGTTTACTAAAAGCTTAAATTGTTAGATGAAAGTTCAGGATTTTTTTTTCAAGAAAACTTAATATCTTTATTTTATTTATTTCATTTTTTTACGGCTGTTCATTGCTAGTTTCTCGATATAAGGATATTTCCTTAGGAATATTTTACTCCGCTCGACTGTTGAACGGACATGGATGGTAAAGAGAGAGGAGATCGGGTAAAGGAAATGTGTAAGTCTGCTCCGATAAATCCCGCATTCCCGTCGCATATGTTTAAGGGTAGTCATTTCGGACGCCCATAAATAAATAATTTTTATTATTGTTAGAATCTCACCTCGTGGAAAGGGTATCACGTACTTATATTTTGGGGCGATTACATTTAAATGTTTTAATCCGTTCTTTTATTTTTTTTAATTGTAGTGTATGTTTGTGGGGATTATCGACGTTATCCACGATGAAACTGATTAATATCCTTAGTATAGTAGGTGTGTTGAAATCGGAACTTTATGTCGACCCGGGCAACGCCGGGTAACCATGTTAGTATATATATATATATATATATATATATATATATATATATATATATCTTTGCTTTTGCCCGAGTTTGTTAGAACGATCACTTACTGGTTCTGTCTTCATTATAATACAATATTTACTAGAATATGGGCTTAGAATCAACGAATATTTCACACTCCTATATCTTATTGTCGAGGAAATACGTGAAATTGCAAGGGACGAAGCTTCACATGTCTCCGTGCAGTAACTTACTAGTAAAGTTCTTTCTAGTAAACGAACAAAAAAAAATACGTGCGGAATTTGAACCTACAGACCACCTCATGTAAAATAGCAAAAAAAAAGAAACGTAAACTTTTAAGTATGGTAAAATTCTGTACAGTTAATGAGTAAATAATTGACGTGTGGAGTTTGAAACTACAGTCAACATCATGCGAAAATAATCAAAAGAAAAACATGCTATCAACTTACCCAAAGTAGAATTTTCACAGCCCGTTGTTATATAATTGTTGCTAAGCGATGACATAGAAAATTGCATTATCGATGATACATTAATAAAAATAATAGTTTCGATTATCGATTATCGGTCATTATTCTGGGTATTCTGAGACAAAAACTAAGATCACTTCTAGACTTATACATTAAAGTTCTCTGAATGTTAAAAGAAAATTTGTTCAGCCGTTTCAGAGTCTAAACGTTCAATTTATATAAGAGTAGGTATAGCGATATATAGCATCGGTTTACGATGTTCATAGTACTTTATTTCTAAAATATGAACACATTGCTATGATCGTGTAAGAACATTAAACTTCATGTGTATAAACGTATATTAATTTATACATATTTATTGAGCACTAGTAGATAAATCTTCGTTAAATTTCTAATTTCTATCTTTGTATCTATATTCTTATCTTGATATATATATATATATATAAATATAAATATATATATAAATGTATTAATATATATGAGTGTATATAATATGTGTGTATATATATATATATATATATATATATATATATATATATATATAGTTATTAATTAGTAATTCACATATTACTAAAGTAAACCCAGTAAAATACAATATTTGCTGTAGCCTTTGTTAATGTTGACTTTAGAAATTTTGTACGTTGTTCGCGTGAGGAAAACGCGGACAAATAAAACGTTGAATAAATAGATTACATGTAAATCAAACTGCTGAAGACGGTAGCACGCACCGGGCACAATTCAAACACGGCTTTACGTATGCACTCATGATGACTTTGCGTGTCGCCACGACTTTATCAGTAAAACGATCTATATAGAACATGGCAACCGCCGTTGCAGAAAGACAAGCCAATCAAGAGTTACCGCTGTTACAACAAGCGTGTTGACTAAATTGGTACAATAGATGCAAATTAGATGCGATTCCCTCGCGAATTGCGAAACAAGCCGGTTTGTTAAATACAATAGAAATTGCATCGAACAATGAATCTAAAAAATAACATGAAATTAATCCTAATAAATCCCAAAATAAAACAAACGTTAGAGATTTTTGCAGTCGATTTATACTTTGCGTGTGTACCCGGAAACATTTGTGTGTTCATTGTTATTGCTGTAAAGAT
Source organism: Euprymna scolopes (assembly GCF_053919585.1). NCBI lineage: Eukaryota > Metazoa > Mollusca > Cephalopoda > Sepiida > Sepiolidae > Euprymna > Euprymna scolopes. Next base: position 42,807,772 of record NC_136515.1, on the reverse strand, counting down.
AATCATTGTTGCCTGTTTATTTTATAACGGTGAACTGGATCTACCTAACATTTTTATTGTCTCATGCTATTTTCACAACTCCATAGCACGTTGCTTTTATTTCTATTTTCGTATTGGTGGCACTATATGATTAGGCTTTGTGCAGATAGCTGTTAAATTATTACACTGCACTAAATATAAAATATTCCGCATAGTAGGAAACGGTAGCAGTTTTTTTTATAATGGAATTAGTCTACAATCATAAATAACTTATTGGATATATAAAGAATGTAACGTATGAGATCATGATGACGAATTATAAGATATTATTAATTAACCTTATGTGTACGCTGTTAAAATCAATTAAACTAAATATTCGAACACATATTTAGAGATATAACGAATTGAATAATAGAGACGGTCTTTAAAATTAATAGATCGGCATTAAACTAGCTAATGTACGCTTCATAAAATTTTATAGATACATAAACTTAAAATTTATAGATATGTTTATAATTATTTGATCCAACATAAAATAAAGTGAGAAAGGTTAATATGTTTAGAAAAAATAAAGACACTTAGCCTCATAAATATTTGAATACATAGGAACTTAGAACACACGGACATTATCCATAATTACTGGATTCACAATTAAATTAGAAAAAACAAACAAAAGACTTAGATTTTTCCGGTGTCGATTGTTTTATTTTAATACCTAACTGCAATGTGTCTTATTGTAAATAGTGAGTATGATTGTTATTTCCTCGTTTCATTATTAAATTATAGTATTAAAAGTGCATTTTTATTTCCTGGTCTTGTTCTAAATCTCTTTTGATCTTAAATTACTCAAATAAAAACGGATAATATTTAATTGTCGATAACTTATTCATTTTCCTCCTTACAGAGCGGTTGAACAAAAGTCAACGTTTGATTTAATGAAAGTGTTGCTGTTGATCACACTAGATTTGAACTTGCCACACCCAAGATTTCACTTTGTATCGTTTACTACTTAGCACCGTTACATTTAAAAATCTTATCCATAATCAATTGACAGATTAAACACATTACTTCATCAACATTGTTTACTGGTAAACAATGCTTATTTTACATTTGTATTTTATATCAAAAATTCTACACACCAATAATACTTCAACATTTATACTTCGATAATCAAATTAAAAAGATGAATACAAGCAGAGCTTCGATAACACAAAGCAGTTTAATTATATTTTTGATTCTCCACTAAAATTGCAGACGTGAAAACTACGAATACTACTTTAAATACCCATTACAACACCGATAATATTTTACGTATAAATAATGTATTATTTTCTTAATAAACAAATTAAAATGAAAAAAATCTAACATGCGTCTTAACAACCAGAAGTAAGAAATAATTATTCATAATTCTGTATATAATAAAAAAAAACTAAGTATACGAACTAGATTTAAATAAGGTGATACTAAATAAGCTATATGGCAAGTACCTCAATGATACTATCAGCGTCACTCGCCAAAATGTCAGAATATAAAAAGAAGAGAAAACTATAACACAAAATAGGAAATAGCTTGATTAGAAAAAGTGAATGATGTTAGTCGCGAGTTGACAAGGTGGAAAACATAAAGCGGAAATATGATTATTTATAAAGGTGTGGCATTGACTAGAACAAGAAATTATAGATAAATGTCGATATAGTGAAATGTTAAGGTGAGTTTTGCGATATTTTTTCATCGTAAAAGACAGTTTAAGGACAATTTTAAGTCTGCGGCGATTGTGGTTAGTTGCCAGTATGAGCCAGTTTAAAGAAAGCTGAATATTGATCAACAGACTGACTATTATAGTATTAACCAACGACTAGGACGTGATTATTTGCATTTAGAGTGTTGTTCCCCATGATGATGCAAGAAAAACGCCCTGGTTTTTACAGATATATACAGAAAGTGTCGGAAATTGTGTTTTTTGTATTTTCTCTTGCGCTGTTTTTTTAATCATTATTATTATTATTATTATCATTATTATTATTATTATTATTATTATTATTATTATTATTATTATTATTATTATTATTATTTTATTACTGACCCCGTTAATGTTAAAAAGATAGGGCCTTAAGAACGAGGACAGACAATGAAGGAGAAAGAAATCGCGAACCAACCCTGTAGTCGGTGATTTTTCTGAACGAGAAATCACGTAGTAGCAGCTCTCAAGATATATTGTCAGTGTAATCTAAACCAACTGTATACGAGATATTTCTTGGTTCTTTTAAGTTAGTAGTTCTAGTTATAATGCTTATAAAACATGCCATAGGCAAATCATAAAACCTCAACGCTTTTCACAATCTCATTCTAAAGGAACCATACACACTGGAACCTGGCGTTTAAGTTTAAACGGCTAGTAATTCTAGAAAAGTTCTTACTATGTATTTTAAAAAAAAATAATTACTGATATTGTGATACTACGTGGTCATCATGATTGCCACAATAGTACCTATTAGACCACTGACGTTAAGCAACATTGAAAATAATCATAACTAAAATGTTGACTATTTGTGAAATGGCATGCGCTGTATATTCTAATTTTGGTAATATCTCTAGTCGCCATCGATTTCCAATTGACACTGAAACAAAGCAGTTCAAGTCCAGGAATAAATCGTTGGAAATTGTGAAATATTTGCTTTACAATTACATGTGCAACCATATTACGGGTGTACCAATTGTCTCTTAAAACTGGAGGAAACGTTTTTGTAAACCTGATTCATAAAAATAATATGTTTGATGTTGGTCATTATAATAATAAATATACAAACAAAGCAGTCTTAAATACTGAATGAGTACAATATAAATTGATTAAATGCATTAATTGCGCCAGCGAAAATATTAGTTATGGAAGATTTTATAAATATTGGTACCCTCCATTCTGTAGCGAATGCAGCGTTGTTTCTGCAGAATGATAGGATTTGAAACATGCATTTTTAGTATAAATCCATTTAACCCTTTATATTTAGCGGCTTTTACCGTATAAATCAATAGGATCGGCCAACAAGTTTCTATGTTTTGAGAATATAAGTTAAAAAATAAAATAAAATGGAATTATGCTAAAACCTTTAAGTTTAGAAATGTTTTAAGCCGGAATTAATATTATATTATGTAGAGAACATGTCTGAAATGACGTATTACTGATTCGAAATTGTTATTTTTTTTTACAATAGAATCACAACTTATCAAGGTCCGCGGCCACTCGAAGATATAGGTTAATGAATGTATTGTGTAGGTTGGGTAGAATTTTGATTATTTAATCCTTGGGCTACCATGGAATTTTTACACACATTGCCTACGATGAGTGTGATTTTTACACATCACATAAAATCAAGTGTAGGGTTTTGAAGAAGAGTTTTTTTTTCAAAAAAACAATACAGACATTAAAACATGGGTTTCAAGCATGGATTTCATTCATTGATTAATGAAGGTAGGTCAAATAAGAATTCCATAGACACCAATTGCTGCAGTTGTTTTTGATAGAAAACTAGGTGTCAAAAAATTAACAGGCAGCGTAGTCTAAAGGTTACGGGAATGGACGAATGAGAAATTGATTTCCTTGGACGTTAAGATTACTATATTGTAATCGTTTAGGTAACGTGCCAGTGAGCAGTGGTTCACAGGCGGGTAGTTCTAGGAAAGAAACTTTATTCATATAATCTGCGTTTTGATTTTTTTTTATAGCAATCCAATTATAGAACAAATATTTTCATGGATTGGCTGGCTGTTGCGATTAAATTTCTATAGTGTTTCAACATGTTTATGCATTGTGCGTAGACGGTCCGGAAAATCCCGACAATAGATTCTTACTTATTCTCCATGAGCACGAACACTATTTATTAAACGTTAAACCTGCATACATGTTTCATAATATTCCAAGCTAGAAAGAATTGTTCTTTTCAAGTTTCGTAAAATCATCTATGAATAACTTCAGATTTGAACTCTAAATAGTGGTTGACATGTGCAAGGAAAAGTATCTATTATGCTACTTATAAACCTCGGCTATTCCTTTGATCTATAGATATTCACGGCATATACTTGCTTTTTGAAAATGCTTTAAATATGTTTATTCTATACGTTTTTATTTGTATTATTGAACATCATTTCTTATTTTTATGTATCATTAAAATCCATTTATTGATTGAACAGTCTTTCTCAAATTTCTTGTATTAAATTTTATTTGTTTCAATCGCTTTATTGAAAATGTTTCTTTCTTCAACAGTTTTCACCAGTGTTATTTCTTCATTGTTTTTTTTACATACTTCTCCGTTCTTTGTTATTGTCGTTGCTTAATTCGATATATTTACGTTCGTTTTGCATCTTTATCTTTGGAAAACTTGCTTAAACAGTTCCGTTGAATATTTATAATCTCTTTAGATATTTATCATATCGTAAATTTTCATTCCATCCATTAATTTTTTTTGCTGAAACAGCATTTTATCTTCATCGCATATGCATTTATTGCGATGGGAAGGACCTTTCTAATCGATTCAATCTATTCCACTCTATTTAATGACTATATGCCCTTCAATTACAGTCTCTTCCTTCTCACTATTTCTGTTTTCCTTTCTAACAATTTATAAAACATTTCTCTCTAATGATTGGCATATGGAATAGCTATATCTGTATTACATGAATAATTATACTTTCACAAAACACTCGACTAGTAACAACCACTATCACAATTAACCCTCAATTTTATTTGCCCCATGATGATAGCACAGTTATTCCTTTTTTTTTTTTGATTGAGTATCCGGGTTAATATACGCAATAAAATATACATAGCTCGACTCTAAATTTAAGACTTACAGTCAATATTTTCGGCATTTATTAATCAAGATTCATCTGTTGAATTCCGTAAACAGATACAGCAGTAACTCTACATAGAATTTATTACGTAAAAAAAGTTCTTGTGGGACTTTTAATCAAATGATGTATTTTAAAATAAGTTTTCGTTATAATACATTCATATTACATATCATCTTAAAGAATTGTTTTCGCTCTATCTAATTTAACACAATTATAGCTTCTTTTCAGAACGTTTAATATTAGATAGAACTAAACCCAAATTTGCACGATTTTCTTATTTCAATTTAAGCCAGGTCGAATAGCTGCTGAAACCTCTGGCGATATCAACGCCGCGCTTGGTCAGAAACTACTACTGAACGCACAATACAATGGTGGTTTCAGAAATTTCGTGGTGGCGACGAGCTGTTGAAAATTATGAGCGGATATTTACAACGATCAATTAAAACCCTTAATCCAAGCATATCCACATATCTCTTCGGCAACTTGCTTCTTGATTAGAAGTAATTAATACAACAATTTTCTCCCACTTAAGAGACTGTCGAAAAATAAAAAAAAAATCATGATAGACGGGTGCCCCACGAATTGAACGATAATTAAAAGAAACGCCAGTTTGAATGTCATCCTCTCTTCTTTTTATGCAACAAAAAAACGACATGTTTTTCGACCCGTTTGTTATTTGCGATGAAAAATGGGATCTTATGACAACCAGCGATGTTCAGTTCAGTTATTGGACGCCGACAAAGTTTCACGACACTTCTCGAAGCCACAGTTTCACCTAGATAAGGTCATGCTGAGTGTTTGTTAGTCTGCGACCGGTTTGATCCATTAAAATTTTTGAATACATGTGGAACAATTACGACGGGGAAGTACTAACAACAACACCTAGTAGAAGTCAACAAAAAGGCCAACTGCTCTCCCCAACAATCGCCGAGCGCACGTTGTTAAACCGACGCTACAGAAATTGAACGAAACGATGCCTGATTTGCCATCAGCTCCAGACATCTAAACTTCCGACTTCCACTTTTTCAAGCATCTCGACAACTTTCTACGTGATAAATGCTTAAAAAACCTAAGCCATGTACAAAAATGCCTTCAGCGACTTCGTCTCGAGCAGAACGCAAGAGTATTACATGACAGGCATACTTGTTTTTCGTTGGCAAAAGTGTATTTACTCTAATGGTGCTTATTTCAATTAAAAAAATGTTACAAACCGCAGGAACTTTTTGTCAAGATGAAGATATTAACACTCATTCCCCTCGTTGTTCTATCCAAATCTCACATTCAATGAGCGTTGTATTTACTACACATTAGAGTAACTAGGTTTCTGGGCTGTTTTTTTAGTAGATAACATATGAAGGTTTTTTAAGGTTCTTATAATATTGATCATCACTTTAAGATTATTCCTATTTCTTTAACCTTTCCCCATTTCATAAGTAATGTTTACTTGTAATTTAAATATAGATACTCGTGTGTATACAAACGTGTGAACACTCTGTCGGATAGATTGTATCGTTTTTCACTAATTCACTTCAAAAATCCGTATACAAATATTGCTAAATTCTGACTAAATAAATACTTTGTGTTCCGCAAACAGTTTTGTGAGAAACCCCGAAAATAAAATGAGTATACTAAGCTTCTTCTAGCATTGTTTCCACTCGCGCTTAAGATTGTTAATGATAGATCAAATAAAATACAGCATGAGATCGATCAACACACTTTTATCTAACTTTAAGTAACTAGGAAACAACATTGGCCCTTAGATATAATGTGCTGGTGTGAATTAACGGTTAAATTTGTATCAGTACAGTAAATGCCCAGATCAGCAGCAATATGTTTGTTTACCTGGCATTTAAATGCTAGCATATGGATACAGACAGTCTAAACATGGATCGACGAGAGATATAACATTTTTAAATAATATATAATTTTATTTCAATTAGATATAATTCGCTCTTTCTCTTCTTTCTCTCTTTTTTTCTGTATTTTTCTCTCTTTCTTTCTCTCACCCTCTCTTTCTCTAAATATAAATATGAAGCCTGATGAAGCCCGATGACGCCTGATGAATTCTGACTAAAATGAAACGTGGAATAATATGTGTAGCTCAATTACAAGATATAATTTCGATAACTTGCTACCAAGCTTTACCTATGTATTTACAACTGTTGAAGTAAATACTGAAAACTTATGCATAAACTTGTATCTTCCTATATTAATTTATGTGATTAAATGAAATAATATATATATATATATATATACATATAAATATATATATATGTATATATATAATCACCCACAACAATTTGTGAATAGAAACACTTCATTTGTACACGCATACATAAACACACACATACAAACACACGTATATATATATATATATATATATATATATATATATATATATATATATATATATATACCTAGTGATATATAGTTACATATATAAATATAAAATGCATATATATGTTATATAAATATTTGTTTATAAATATACACATATATATATGTATATATATATATATATATATATATATACATATATATATTATATTATATTAAAAAACCTTTCAGTATATTTTCAGATCTGTTTTATATGAAAAAAAATATATTTAAATGTCACTATTTCATATTTTTCAGTGGTCTCCTCAGAAAAATTAATATTCTTTAAAGAAAAATGTCTAATGATGTAATGAGAAAAATTCAGGGAAAAGCAAAATACCTTACTTGTTGTATTCTGTGAGTAGCTATCTCCGTTCTCATTGCTCATCATTACTCCTATATTCTAATTCATTTCGCTGTTTCTTTATAGTTGTCTGCTTTTATATTTAATAAGCATAGATATATTGGAATCAATTAAAAAATAATCGCAAAATATTAGCTTTAACATCACAATATATATATATATATATATATATATATATATATATATATATTGAGAGAGAACTACCGTGTGTATGTGCGTGAATATTTGTGCGTGTGGATGTTTGTGTATGTGTTTTGTAAAATATAGTGCTTCTAGATTATTTTAATCGAATTTTATATGGAATATTTTTTTTAATTTTTGTGTAAAAGTGAAATTTTAAATCAATCACATTAAATATATATATATATATATATATATATATATATATTTATTTATTTATAATAACATTTATGAAATGATATGTTATCTCATATCGGTGTGTAAGAGTGTATGTGTATGTATGTATGCGTATTTTGCGCGTGCGTTGGCGTATATATTAATCCTTAACTACCTAAAACAGCTCATTCTCAACTGAAATGAATAAGTCGACTTATAACGACGACGAAATTTTAAAATTGAACCGTGTACTTGTCAAACACATGACCCCTACAAAACCTTTTCTCTCTCTTTCCCTCCCTCTCTTTCTCTGTCTCTCCCCCTCTATCTCCCATCTACTTCATATGCCTGGCTGAACAAGCAAAAAGGAGCCAAATTTTAAAACCTAAAATGTTTAACTCCTCCCCTCCTCTCCTTACCCCCTCTTTTTTTCTTTACCATCTTCTTCCCCTCCCCCTCCCTATATCCTTATATATCCACCCACGCCTACCTGAATCTGCTACCCCCACACACAATACAGTATAATATTTTTAACGTTCAAAACTGAAATATTGTCGATATCCGTCTCCCTCTCCCTTATTATCTCCTACCCTCCACTTTTTCTCTCGTATTTCTTCTAAAACACTTCTTCCAACTACTAACAACCATTTCTGTAAGGTCAGACGAGACTGCTGGATCGTAAACATGGTCCAACATCCGAAGCATATGTAACCAAACAGAAAAAAGCTAATAAAATGTAAAACATATATATATATATATATATATATATATATATATATATATATATATATATATATATATATATATATATATACACGGGCGGTGAAAAGAGAATCCCCACTTGTAATTCTTTCAAACACTGCAAATTTAATCAAACCTTAATGTACCTGTTTAAACAAACTATACCTTATCTGATTGGCCTTTAATTTTTCTATAATTTTACCTGATCATATTTGACTTTTAATTGAAATATTCTAGTGCTCACCTCAATTTAAGAAAATAACGTACAAAGCGAGGAGGCATAAAAAGTTCGCACAATGGAAAAATGTTATTTAAATGTAACTTTAGGACATTAATTCAACAGAAATGCAACAGGAACACAATTGTACTAGTTAATATTTAATAACATAACCCCTCTGAAATTTGACAATATTTTGGGTATTAGACTGCGGCATACTCCGGGGAAAAAGCATCCCACTTTTCGTTAATTTTTGTTCAAAGTTCTTTCAAATTTGAAATTTTATCATTGCGTAGCTGTTGTTCGATCTAATGGCATAGGTTTTCGATAGGATTGGGGTCTCGAAATTGTGCAGGGCAACCCAAACACGGAATATCATGCTCTTTCAGGAATCACTTAACATTGCCAGCTGTGTGAATGTAAGCATTATCCTGCATGAAGATGGGATTATCATCCAAATTCCGACCAAAGTAGGCTATAAAATTCTCTGTACGCATATAAATGTACTTGGCCTAGTTAATTCGACCTTGCAAGCGAACTATAGGTCCTATACCATTGGTACTAATAATGCCCCACACCAAAACTAAACCTCCACCATCTTTCAGCATTGAAACTGAGCACCTAGGATTAAATTCATCTCTCCTCCGACGGACGTACTGCCTATCATCACTGGCTTACCTATTGAACTTGCTTTCATCGCTAAAAACACACTTTTGACCAATATGAAGAGTCATTATCTTCATTGCATCTGATGATGTCCAGACGGCCCGTTTTGTTCCTTGGCTTACGTTATGAAACATATCCTCGCAAATAAAATTCCTTTAATCTATTCTTGACAGTAGAAAGAGAGCAAGTTTTAACAAGATTGCACTGTTGTTTGATTTAAGCAACTGTTTCAAATCTGTTTCTTATGTTGATACCACTGTATTCCTTGTTCGAAATAATTCTAGTACGACAAGATTTAGGAGCATCACAAACATTGCTGGTATTTTGGTGCTTTTGTACCGTCTTTCGTGCCGTTTTTTCATCACATTTCAATCTGCGGCCGATTTCCCGATTGAATAAACCAGAAAGATGGAGATTAATGAGTTCCTGATGATCACTAACAGAAAGTCGTGGCATATGGACTACATTTTACGTTGTATAACCTGGAACAACAAAAATTACGATTAGAAATGCTCCGTTGCCTGTTGGTAGATATTTTAAATTGGTTTAAAGGCAATAATTTAAACTGTTTTTAAGCGAATTTATAATTTTTTCGAGGATAACCAGTTACATATGGTCGCTAAAAATAACCATATGTAGCGACTGTTAACACTCGAAAAAATTATAAAATAAATTTTCGCTTGTTATCGAGCACTATCAAACAAACGCGTTGTTTTTAAATATTTCCAGGAATATCTACTGTACTTACGACTCACATGGTAGCTTAATTCTTATGTCTTTATTTTCTTTCCACCCGTTTATTTGCTGATGAGGGTACTATCTTTAAACGACAAAACCTTCGTCAAATTATTGTTAATACTTATTGTCAATTTCAATAAAATGAACATCGTTTCCTAAACGATCGTACTATCGAGTTTGTATTGTTTGTTTTTTTTTCCTTCGGAAACTGATTTTAAATTCACAATTATGATTCGTTTAACTCTCTGTCTCTGTCTGTCTGTATGTCTCTCTCTCTCTCTATATATATACATATATATATATATATATATATTAAAAGTTTGTCTGATGTACAGATAACCTACATCTGAAATTTCAAGTGTTAATTCCCAAAATTGGCTGTGTAGTTTGCGAGAGACCGCAAAGTTAAAATCTTTTGAACTTTGACACCTTGGCAGACAAGTTTTTAGGCCAACAGCCAATTAAAAACTTGCCTTATGTCTGAATACACTTTATGTAAAATTGTAAATATTTACACTAAGAATGGTAGAGACTGATGAGGTCAATTGTTTTTTGTAACTTGGTCCCAGTTTTAACCCCTTTACATTTATTGTTTTGAGCTCAAATCAAATTAAAATGTTCAGCCACGTTCACTTTACTTATATCTCAAATTTACAGTGTTTAGGTCAAAACTTGGCGGATAAGTTTGGTAGAGTTTTCAAACGTCAGATCATTGACTTTTGACCCCTGTGACATGCAAATGTCTGGTCAAAAACCAGGGAAAAATTCATCCACACCTCAATATCTTTATATTAAATTTCGAGTTCGTAGATTGAAAATTGACAGAGTAGTTTTGTAGGGAAATGTATACACACAAATACACACAGAGAACATTTCCCATTATATATATATATATATATATATATATATATATATATATATATAACTACTTCATTTACTCACATAAATTTATGTGTAAACTTTAAGTATTCACTTCAAAAGTGCTCAATACGTAGGTAGAGCTAGTTAGTAATTTATAAAATATATATGGCGACTAAGCTACACTGAATATTCTGCATTTCATCCACTGTAGGATTCGTCAGTCTGACGAATCCTACAGTGGATGAAACGCAGAATATTCAGTGTAGCTTAGTCGCCATATATATATTTTATAAATTACTATATATATATATATATATATATATATATATATATATATATATATATATATATATATATATATATATATGGGCACAGTATCTATTTAGAATTTCTAAAAAAATACCGATGTCGAAAATATAAAACGAGTAAATGTCAAAACCATTTGTTAATGTTTCGTCGAGTATTTGGCCACCCACTATTTATAACAAAAAGAAGACAAAACAATGCAGAGCTGGAATCGTACACGTCAAACAGTTTTGTAAAAACAGTTGGAATTTGAAACTTTATTTCTTATCAGCCAATCATGATTTCTTTCACCACTGACCAAAAGACGAAACTGACATTAATTGTTTCTTGTGCGAAACAGTTCCATACACTGATTGATAAGTGACCCATATTTTGTATTTGAAAGGCTGATTATAAGAATACGTATATCTGTACGACTTCATCGCAGGAGAAGCCAACGTAAAATATTAATGTTAAAATCAAACAAATGCTTCAAGAAGCTTCTATCCATGTATATGAGAAGGTTTATATTGTTTATAAGAAAAATATGTACAATCTATACATATGATAATGCACGTTTTCTCTCTCCATCTCGTTCTTTCTCTATCTCTCTCTTACATACAACAAATAATGGGTTTAGATTTATATCTCTCTACTTCTCTCTATCACATATGTCCATCTAACTATCTATTTATCTATCTACGTATATATCTCTCTTTATATATATATATATATATATATATATATATATATATATATATATATATATATAATATTTTTTAAATAGTGGTATCATTTTGTATAAGCTGATTGTAACGCTTTATATTAATATCAATTATTTTCATAAGTCAAACCTTATCGTTTTATGTTTACGACAACGTACATTTACCCCTTATCTGTAGATACAAACTTAGTCAAAATTTAATGCGTTGTTTTGTAGACTAGCATCTAACTACTGTCCCAGATATACGCAGGGTTAACTGGTAAAAAAGGGGAGGCACGTATGTTCAGAAGATGCTTCATTGTGCTGACAACAAATAAAAATACACTTTTAAGCTCAATAGACAACTCCTTTTAATTATATGACTCTCGTTTTATAGCTCTTAAAGTTTTTTTAAGTTAAAAAAGAGACTACATTTTTGGACCATATTCGATGAAAAATAAACTCGGAACGCACATGTACATTCATCGCTAATATTTGCATTAAGAATGGAACTGATTGAAAATATTAATTCACGAGTTCCAAATGTCAGTCGTTTTAATAATACCACTCGTATCATAATTGCTCATCAATATTTGAGGTCAGTAAATAAGAGATTATACTTTCGACCAACCCACATATGACAGGGCGCACATCGATGGCGCATCGCTGACAGATGTGCATTGTAAATTGTCCTGTCTATTACGAAAATATATTCTGAAGCACAAAATCTCACGCATTCTATGGAAATAATCTTATCCTGGTAGCTCGTACACATTTTTTGTTAATAAGTGACGGATTTACTTACGTCTGAAACTGTCCGCTTATATATATATATATATATATATATATATATATATATATATATATATATATATATATATATATATATATATATATATCATTATAAATATATATATATGTATATATATATATATATATATTTGTGTGTAGGGGTGTATGTGTGTGTGTTTATATATGTATATATATATATATATATATATATATATATATATATATATATATATATATATATATATATATATATATATATGCGAGTAGGTAGATGGGTGTGTTTCTGTTTTTCATCGATCATAAGCGATTAAATATTATATATATAAATTTAATTAATATATATCTATATCTATCTATTTACCTTTCTCTCTCTCTTTATATATATATATATATACATATATATATATATATATATATATATATATATGTAATTAAATGTTGTGCGAACTCACCTATTTAATTGCATTATGTTTTTGCAGTTCTTGCAAAGAGGTGTCGCCATCTACCTACATACAGCGTCTGACACTTGCAAATGGTAAGCTATCTGCTACTTCTAAGACTCATCGGTCTTTTAATCAGCAGGTTTGACGAGAAGCAGCTAAATTTTAAATGCCCTGCATTATTTAATGTGTTCCACATACTAATATGTTTATGTTTTCGATTTTCTGAACACTTTGTAAAAACTGAAATCAATTCTAAGCGATTACCAATATTGCAACGTTAACCAGGATCCTTGTAATCATATAAAGATGTGCCATCCTGGACTTTAATTGCGTCTAATAAAAGTTTGACTCATTCAGACGCCAGTGTGTTTCAAACTAAGATGTAATTATGTGTGACAGCGCGCTAATGAAAGATGGGAAGTAAAGGTTGCCTGAGGCGTACCTGCTTAAAGTCAAGTAGCCGTTAATTTATATCTAACCTAATTATTTTCCTCCACGAGAAAATATGTTTGCATCGTTTTTTGGCTTATTATTAGACATAGATAACATAAACTATTTAGATAAGTAAGCAATTATTTTCAATGATTATAATTGGACGATACGGTGAGAAAATAAGTTAGGGTAATCAATACATTCACACTAAGCCGTTATATTAACATAAATACCATGATATTTTCTAAATTATGTTGGTATGTTGCATACATACGAATAGCAAAACATATACTAGAAATATATTAAATCAGTCCGAAATAGTATAATATATTTCATAACGTATAATTTAAGAGTTTTAAACCGTATTACTACTGACAATTCGTGACGGGGTGCACATCATCACGGTGGACTCAGAATTGGCATTAAAGTTGGGCGCCTAGGCTGGAAGTAGCGTATGTACTCATTTGTATAAACGTCGACTACGACTGCCTAAAACACTGTAATTTTTTTAGTTTTAAGATGGTAATATCTCAGTAAGATAGGTCCCCGCATGTCGGTCGCTTTACTGTTGAATGTGGTTGCAAAAGAATATGAGGAGGAAGAAGTAGATAACGACGAGAGAAAAAAGATCAAACGCAAGATATTTCGACATTATTACTGAGGGAAAGTACGACTTACAACGCATTGCGTAATATAACGGAACAACAGCTATAGTAGACTGGCTCTGATAAGTAGACTGCATTTGCAAACTCCCAAGAGTTGACAAGCGAATAATCCTTGCGACTAACCGTAGGTGGCTTATGGATGCAAATAAAATTAAAATGACACGGTTAAATCATGTGTTGCGTTTGAGTTATGCGACACAGCAAATAATTTGAAAGACAAATACGATAGAGATGAGTCGGTAGATATTTCCGCGCGACATCTACGAAAAGACGTTTTTCTCGTGGGTTCCCAGACAAACACTGAGGTATGCATTTATAGGCGAAATGCATACGTATATCAACAAGTTTTGCTTGCATCTGCTGACCTTCGTCACATCTAGATCGAAGCTATGCTCAGCCTAGCAAGTGCTTTTGTGAAGAATGAAAGGATCGCTGCATTATTTAACTAATCCGTCCCAGAAAACAAGTGTCGATGTTAAATCACTTCAGAATTAAACATTTTTCCAAAGTGTGCCAGGTTGGACGACGAATTAATCATTGTACCATCAGATGCTATAGATGTCAGAGTGAGTGCCACATCGCGTCCAAATGCTAGAAAAACCGAGATAGGAGCGAAGATGTGAACGCCACATCTCTCCTAGTAAAATTAAAACCAACTAACAAGTAGTGTGTGTGTGTGTGTGCGTGCGTGCGTGTGTGTGTGTGTGTGTGTGTGTGTGTGTGTGTGTGTGTGTGTGTGTGTGTGTGAAGGAAGTGATGCGTGACGCCTTGATTGACTAAGTTTGCGCACGGTCTTTGGTGAGCAATTAAGAGTAAGTTTGTAGTACACCGAATCGAGGAAAACAGAGTTATGAAATGTTGATGGAAAGAACATGGCGAGCGCGAGAACGACTAAGTTCAATCTACTAGTGAACAAAAATATCCGGGTTGTGTGAGAAAAAGCTGGCTTTTGATGAATGTGTATTGAGTTTTGACATCCGACTCGAGACAATTCGCCCGCTTGGCAGTGATCATGTAAATGAGCATTATGAGGTATATTTCCCGAACAAAGGTTCTAGTGTCGTCGCTGGTGTGACAGTTAGAAAAATATGAGATTGATATCGTATGAACCCAACTAAGAAAAATTGAACTGTGAGCGAAAAGTAATCGACCGATCGGGCACAAAAAAGGCAGATCAATTAGACATCTAAATCTACGACATCTTAACACGTTTAAATGGACTATAACTGCGAATTGCAAAGTTGGATTCACAACGAATGACTTTTACCGTAACAGACGAATCAGCTCGCTCCCCTGTAGCGATAAATCCCGCTCATGCAAATTGTTCAGAAGAACGAAGGCCTGTTTGTCAGACCTTATGGATTATCGCAAACTGAACGACCACGTGTAAGAACGCATCATACGCGCCGATGTGCGCGCACACAACAAAGAGACTACCCCTTTCCGTTACAAAAATGAAAATGTCTCCTCCGAGTAATTCCGCTTCTTCTGATTAGATGAAATCTGGCTATTCCGATATTCAGGATAAACGGATAAAACATGCGAAACGAACGCTAATCTAGCATTCAAGCAGGGCGTCCCAATGATATATACTTTTGTACCAGTAAGTTCCCTTTATAACGTAATTCATTCAATTTTACTGTAATTATACGTGCGCTATCTACTTGATTTTCTCGCTGTATATATTCTTCCCAACTCTCCCCCTCTCTCTCTCTCACACACAGACACACACCTTCTCTTTCTCTCTCACGTCGAAGACAAAGAACAAACATTAAAGTCGTTATTTACTCGCTAACTTTGTTTGTATCGTGCTGTATATATTCTTCCAATTTTAAAACTGTTAAAATATTTGTATATTTAACTAAATTTCCCCAATCCTATATTAAAAATATATTTTTTAAAAATCCCTAACAGTTCGATAACAATTTATGTCTATTTTTTTGCAGTTAAATGGGCTGGTAAACAGCAACACAAAATAAAATAAATACAATCAGGAAAAGTTAAGCTAGAATTCGTCACTATCAGCTTTCTCTCTCAACTTCCAGAACGTGTTCTACCGACCACCTTAGCCAACAGGCATTTTATTAGAAAACTGACCTCATTCCATTTGCATACGTGTTCAGTGGAAAATGAGATCTCGTGAGATTCTACGATCCTACACCTGATGAATCCATGGCTGCCTTTTTTAATTTCTCTCTCTCTCTCTCTCTCTCTTTCTCTCTCTCTCTCTCTTAGATCCCATTCGAAGGTAAGTTGTAAAACCGCACAATACACACAGACGCGGGCGTTTCATTCTTTGATAATTACATTCAACTCTACAACTTTATCACATATTTTTCTAAATAACTATGTTTATTAAAGTTATTATCGTACATCTTATTTTAAACTGTTTTGATATTCCCCCTCTCTCTCTCCATCTTTCTTTCTTTTTTCTCTCTCTCTTTCTCTCTCTCCTTCTCTCTCTCCTTCGCTTGCTCACTTCGAAGAAAAGACAAGAAAAATTAAATTCGTCTCCCCTTCGCTCAATCGGTGTGTATCTCGCTATATATTTTCTTCCCATTTTAAAACTGTTAAACTATTTTAGCTTATTAGCTTCTTCCTATGATAAAAATATATAAAAAGTCATAACCGTGCTTCAACAATTTATTTCTACGTGTTAATCGCATATCTTTTCAAATACCTGTGCTTGTTTTTGTTACTATCTTATATATTTTGTCCAACTCTTTGGATATTTTCTATTTTTTCCTTTTCTAGCCTCAACTGACACACCTGAACGCGTGTTTGAAAGTAGGGTATGGTTTTATTCACATTTACCGATTTTACACCGATTACCTGCGCTATATTTAAAACGTAAATTCCATTACACAGAGAACTGTGTTCGGTTAGATATTATATTTTTTCCGTACTGATGCTCGGCAATGCGCTTCTCTTTTTGCGGGGGTAAATTTGTACATTAGGTCCACTTGTACAATTTTCTTTATAATGACTACTTTTACAGATTTTCGCCCATGCTAATTGTAAAGAATATAAATATTTTGCGTGAACAAGTACTTATAAAGATATGAATACTTGTATTATGGACTGTTATTTACTGGCTGCCATGTTTGTATGGATGCGTGATAAACAAATCTACTTCACTACTGCCAACACTCCTATCCAACAATTATTTTTAGCATTTTTTAGCGTTCTTGGCCTTTGAAGAAGTAACAGGGGCCATCTTCAACCGTAGCAAGTCTGTTGGCCTGCGGTTGGGGGCCTGGACCGGGGTAAACTCGCTTCCAGGTATTTTCAGCTGGACCGATGGACCGGTCCGCATTCTCGGTGTCTGGTTTGGACCGGGACTTCAGCTGGAAAAGAATTGGTCGGAAGTACAGTCTAAGGTCAAATCGTCAGTAAAGACTTGGATTGGAAGGAAATTGTCCTTGAAGGGTCGGGCGGAGGCGTGTGCTACATACGTCTTTCCGCTCATCCTTTACCGTTTGTCTGTACTTCCTCTCCCTGCAGAACGACTAACCCGCTTACAAGGGCGCCTCGATTCACTTTTGTGGAACGAGGGTAAGCATTATGTCTGCAGAGAGGTCTGTGTTCAAAATCCGAGCGAGGGAGGCCTGGGTCAGCCCAGTCTCTTGTGTCATAGAAACGCCGAGAGATTGGCTTTCCTGGGTCGTTCGCTTGAAGGAGACGCTCCTTGGGTCCCTGTGGTTGAGAACTCGTTTCCCAACCTCAAACCCAACCCTTCGGTAGAAGGTCGTCGTAGACCGAAGGGGGAGTCCAAGTTCTTCTCCGAATGCCGAACCGCTGTTAGAGCTTTGCCGGGGACCAATGTCCTCGATCAGCCAAGGAAGAAACTGTATCGGGATTTAGTGGAGGGGACCGCGAAGGATCCACTTTGTAGGCGGATGGGATGGTCGATGGAGGTTGTCCGTTCTCAATGGCGTTGGGCGCCGGGACGGGAGATTCTGAATAACTCGGAATTCTCCCTGACTTGGCGACTGGTCCGAAATGCGCTGCCCCTCTTCGACATACTTTTCCGGTATAAAGAACATACCAGCCGCTTCTGTCCGTGCTGTGACGAACGCGAGCCCGAAACAATCGAGCACGCGTTTTTTAGTTGCAGCCGGATACAGCCCCTATTAAGGTACGTCGAGGGGGTAACAGCTCGCATCGATGCCGAGTGTCTGCTCGATCTCGACGTAGGAACTTTTGTGTACAACATGGAGCCGCCGTTCCCCAGGGAGGAAAGTTTGGTTTTCCTGGCGATCCTAGCAGTAGCGCGCATGACCATTTGGATCGCGCGCCTCAAGTTGGTCCACGAAGGGACATCTGTTCCTGATCGGGATCTGATCGTTTACTTTAAACATTTGCTTAAAGTAAAGATCAGATGCGATTGGAAGAGGTTGCCTAGAGTGGAATTTGACAAGAGGTGGGTGCACAGCACTAGTTTGTGCATCCGTCGAGGAGCCAAGTTTCAATACGTGTTCCCTCCTTAGGCATGGCATGGCATGGGCGGTGCTGGGTCCTACGGAACCCATCCCGCCTAGGTTAGCATTATAAGTTCAGTAAAGTAACTCTTGACTGGTGGTACAAATGAGATCCTGTTCCTGATTTTATTTTTTGGTATTAGAGAACCTCTGAGTCTGCCCAACCCCCCTGCTCCTCATCTATATTTTCTGATGCCCCCGATCATCCCCCTACTCAGAGGTCACCTTCCTACCCCCTCCATCCGTTGCTTTATTTTCTCCCACCTCCATTAAGGCGACTTCCCCAAACCCCATTAGGGATGCTCTGCTTGTTTTCGGTTCCCCGGAAAACAGTGGGGGATCTAGCCACATAGAATAGTACAGGGGGGGTCTTACTAACAACACATTAGTAGATTTTCCTTATTTTTGAAATGAACATTTTCATTAGTTTTTTTTTTTTTTTTTTTTCTTCCCCACTCCACGAACATTTTATGCCAATTAATTCAAGAACTCTTTCTAATGAAATCGAACTTTATTTTCTCACACATACACACACACACACAAAAAAAAAAAAAAAAAAAAAAAAAAAATGCACACACAACATACAGAAATTAATATACAAATTGTACATAGTTAAATTTTACATTGAACGCTGGGGTTATTAGTTAGATTAGGATCCACAGAGTGATTGAGGTATTTTGGTAAATGTTGCCAGTCAAGAGTAAGACTTCAAAGTCTCATCTGTTACATAGTCAAAAAGACCCTGTACCCTCCCCCTCCCAATTTCTTGTAGGGCCTTGTGCCTAATTTTGTTGAATTGAATTTTTTGTACGTTTTTTATGTTCAATTTTTTCTTTCTCAATAAAATATATAAACAAGATCAAAGTGTAGTATCTGTTCCGGCAGATACTGCACTTAAGATAATTTGTACCAGTCAATGGAGGGGAAACCCTCTATACTGGGAACCGCCTGGGTAATACCTAGGAGGTCCACCCTCCCAGGCCTTGCCACCGGGATTTCCGGTGGGGCAAGTTTATTGCTTGCTGCCTGAGCCGCCCCGACCGGGGAATGCCGACGGGGTTACTCAGGCAATTTTTAAAATTGCAGGAGTGCCCCTCCTTTAGGGGAGCCTGCGGGGTTCCCACTTTCCGGCCTTGTGCCACATAATGCTGATGTGGGCAGCATTTAAATAAAAACCCTCTATACTGGGACAATTATTATTTTTGGTAACCAGAGTGCCCCCTTTTTGCCTACTTTTAGGGGAGCTGGTTTTTACCTCACATTAAAAACGGCCTTGTGCCTAATTTGCTCAGTGGGGGAGCAAATAAACACCATCTGTTCCGGCAGATACTGCAAGCTATGACTAGCTATGACTAGCTATGACTAGCAAAGACCAGATGTGGGGGCAACCCCACACGCCTGACCTTTAACCAGCTCCCATTTCCCACCTCTCGGGAGCTGGTCCCTCCTTTCCCTTCCCCCTCCCTTCACTCCTCACATTAAAAATTGGCCTTGTGCCTAATTTGCTCGGTGGGGGAGCAAATAAATACCATCTGTTCCGGCAGATGCTGCACTTAAGATAATTTGTACCAGTCAATGGAGGGGAAACCCTCTATACTGGGACAATTATCATTTTTGGTAACCAGAGTGCCCCCTTTTTGCCTACTTTAAGGGGAGCTGGTTTTTACCTCACATTAAAAACGGCCTTGTGCCTAATTTGCTCAGTGGGGGAGCAAATAAACACCATCTGTTCCGGCAGATACTGCAAGCAAAGACTATATGCGGGGGCGACCCCACATATAAGACCTTGGTCAATGTAGGGGCAACCCTTCATACCAATTGTCACTATCCAGCTCCCCTACTCGCCGGGGAGCTGGTCCCCATTTCCCCTTCACTCCTCATATTAAAAATCGGTCTTGTGCCTAATTTGCTCGGTGGGGGAGCAAATAAATACCATCTGTTCCGGCAGATACTGCCAGCTATGACTAGCAAAGACCAGATGTGGGGGCAACCCCAAATGCCTGACCTTTAACCAGCTCCCATTTCCCACCTCTCGGGAGCTGGTCCCCTTCCCCCTTCCTTCACTCCTCACATTAAAAATTGGCCTTGTGCCTAATTTGCTCGGTGGGGAAGCAAATAAATACCATCTGTTCCGGCAGATGCTGCAAGCAAGGACCATATGTGGGGGCAACTCCACATATAAGACCTTGGTCAATGTGGGGGCAACCCTTCATGCCAATTGTCACTATCCAGCTCCCCTACTCCCCGGGGAGTTGGTCCCCATTTCCCCTTCACTCCTCACTTTAAAAATCGGCCTTGTGCCTAATTTGCTCGGTGGGGGAGCAAATAAATACCATCTGTTCCGACAGATACTGCGAGCAAAGATCATATGTGTGGGCAACCTCACATATAAGACCTTGGTCAATGTAGGGGCAACCCTTCATACCAATTGTCACTATCCAACTCCCCTACTCCCCGGGGAGTTGGTCCCCATTTCCCCCTTCACTCCTCACATTAAAAATCGGCCGTGCCTAATTTGCTCGGTGGGGGAGCAAATAAATACCATCTGTTCCGACAGATACTGCAAGCAAAGACTAGCTATTACTAGCAAAGACCAGATGGGGGGGCAACCCCACATCCCTGACCTTTAACCAGCTCCCATTTCCCACCTCTCGGGAGCTGGTCCCCTTTTTCCCTCCCCCTCCCTTCACTCCTCACATTAAAAATTAGCCTTGTGCCTAATTTGCTCAGTGGGGGAGCAAATAAATATCATCTGTTCTTCAGATGCGGCACTTCCATTTATCGTTCTCTTTCGGTGGAGGAGAAACCCTTCACGACTGAGACAATTTTTATTTTTGTACCCTTTCTCCACGTTAATAAAACGACCCTGGTGTCTAACTCTGTCCTGTGGGGAGGCATTGTAAATAAGAACAATTATTTTTAGCATTTGCGGATGGGTATGCGAACCACAATTATCAGGGTTAAATTTGAAGGGAATTTGGTTTCCACCATCACCCGCCAAAATATATCGGGTCGGTTACTCCGAAAGCTGTTCTTTACATGGGTATGTCGGTGTGTCTATTCAGAAATGTAAAATCGGTCATTTAGCCCACGAGCGTGAATCCTAATTTAAAATCATCGGACTACTCTATACTTAATCGAATGATGTTTATGCTTCATAAATGTACATTTCAATTAATTCACTCTACGGTTCATGCGGCCAGAGCGATACGTTACTTTCTGATCAAATCAGTGATGGCTGCCTGACCGTTCGGGTCTTTCTACCGGCGGTAATAGTGACTCCCTACACTTATGATTCTCGAAAAGATGAAATACCAGTGCCTGTGAAAATTATATATATATATATATACATATATATATATATATATATATATATATATATATATATATATATATATATATATATATGATCAACGTTCAACATCGTTTTAGTATTATTTTATTTATTATTTGAACCGACTTCATTAATATCCGCTTCGAAATCCTCCTCGTATCCTGTGTTTATCCGTGAACTTTACTCTGTACGTGTATTTATTTCGCTCTCTTTATTTCGGCATGACGACTTACACTCCTTTCCTCCTATTGCTCCGTAGTAAGCGCATAGGCCACCTGCTTTGAATTCCGAAATTAGCTGAGCGTTTAATTCTGGTTAATTGGACAGTAATTCGCTAATGAGTTTCGCTTTTTCGGTTGTTTCCAAACCATACCTATTTGATCTAATTATTTCAGTTTTATTTACAGGAATAACCTTTCCTCGAATACATGCACAATTTCATATGAGCGGTAGCTAATTTAGGGGCACATCAGTGAAAACCAACGTCCCAATCACCTGCATGCGGATAGTTATCGATATAGTTATCAATATTCACATGCCTATTTACAAAGTATCCTCTCCCATTTTCTATACGGATTACATAAAAATAGATGATAATACTTTCTTCACTTGTTAGCTGCGATGTGTTTGACTAGGAAAATAAATATATAATCTCTCACATTTCGAATATATATATATATATATATATATATATATATATATATATATATATATATTATTTTGTATTCCTGCACGTTACCAAGTGAAAACGAATGAAGCAAAGTTATAAGCTTTTATACTTTTCGTATTCCTTTTTATACATTTCCATTTGTATATATATATATATATATATATATATATATATATATATATATATATATATATATATATATATATATGTATATATATAATTCCAGATTACGGATTTTATAATACTGCAAAGTTACCGTTCATATAAATACTAGCATCAATATTTACAATAAAATCTACACCAGAGAAAAATTAAAAATATATATAAGAGTTAGAGCAATAATGTAAGTGTAAATTCATTAAAAATTGTAAACTAGAAACATTTATCACACATTTACTATTCAAATCATGATACAAAATTAAAATCTTTATATTTCCTGGGTCAATATTAAATTTGTCGTACTTTTTGTATACATATTATCATTTATATATATATATATATATATATATATATATGTATATATATATATATATATATATATATATATATACAGGGTGGCCGAAAAGTCTCAGGACACTGGCCGAAAAGTCCAAGGACACTCAATTTTTAATATTTTAATGCGTATCAAGGAATTCTCTATTTTTAATATCTTAGCGTATCAAGGAATTCTCCAAAGTACAAATATTTTTTCACTCTATCAGAAGCATATCATCATAAATGAGGACTGGGCGACAAAATAGAAGAAATGATAGTAACGAAGATACCGAAAACGAATCCACAACGGCTTTTTCTACTAGACATTAAAAACAAAGCTATTGCACTTAATGTAAGTGCAAAAGAAGATTTTGTTTTGGGCATTTCTAAAAGGAATATGGATAACTTCTCTCACTAACGTGATTTTAAAGATAAAAGGGCCCAAGAAAGAAGGAATCGACAAACACTACAATTGAGATGCCCCTGAAATTAAGAAAAAAGTTCCATATAGAAATCTGCAAAAACAGCCAATTTAATAAAGCTGTATCGAAAAATAACGTTCTTGTCACTGATAACTAAAAATTCACTTGAGTATATCTTGATTCCAAGGCAATATTTTGGGAAAGAACCATTTTCAATGCTAATCAGACAGATTTTTGGATGTTGACAGTGTGTGAGCAATTATAACAGAGAATAAGAGAGATAGAAATAGCGTGGGAGAAAAGTATTGAGTACCTGTTTCCCTGCTTTTTACCCAATATACATCATAATATATATATATATATATGCGTGTATATATATGCGTGTATATATATACATATATATACAAATGAAATTATGTGTATGTGTTCATTCCTTATAGACTCAAAAACGGCTGGACCGATTTTTATGAAATTTTACACAAAGGTACTTGGTGTGCCTGACAGTGTTTTATGCTGGGTTTTTACATCGAAACGTTTCCAACAAGTATCAGCAGCTGATAATCGATATGTATTGTCCGTATGCAAATGAAACTGACCGGCCATTTTTCCAGGTCGTTGCTAGGCGTTGTGCCAGACCGACGCTGACACCGTTATTTATTTGATGTCCATCCTACCACTACACACTTCACATCGCACGCACACACGAAAACACGAAATTGCAGCGTGTTTTCTCTTTCGACGTACCTACTTAATGTTGTCCGTTAATTGGAAAAAAATAGTTTTAACTTGACTCAAAATCAACACTTTAAATAATATTTATTTATACAAATACAAATTCATTTACTTATTTAAAAGGATTTTACTTTTACTAACTAATAAAATGTAAACATTCCTCATAACAACAATAAAACTACATTGATTATACATTATTTATGTATTTATAAACACTTATTCACAATTCTCTCTTTGCTTAATTAATCTTCTCATAAATTTTGATTATTGTTTTCGAAAATTTATCACACATTTACTATTCAAATCATGATACAAAATTAAAATCTTTATATTTCCTGGGTCAATATTAAATTTGTCGTACTTTTTGTATACATATTATCATTTATATATATATATATATATATATATATATATATATATATATATATATATATATATACAGGGTGGCCGAAAAGTCTCAGGACACTGGCCGAAAAGTCCAAGGACACTCAATTTTTAATATTTTAATGCGTATCAAGGAATTCTCTATTTTTAATATCTTAGCGTATCAAGGAATTCTCTAAAAAATGGCACAAAGAACCTGGAGGCGAATGGAATTGTGCAAGAACAACGAGGGCCAACATACTGATCCCCTAGACCACTAAATTACTCTAGTTGTTTTCAGCTTTGTTTCTAATAAAGTTCTCTTTTTTTTTAATATATATGTTTTCTGTGTGTTTCATTAAAAAATACTGTGTTTTATTAAAAATACATGTATAGTGTCCTGGGACTTTTCGGCCACCCTGTATATATATATATATATATATATATATATATATATATATATATATATATATATATATATATATATATATATATATATATATATTCCCAAAATTCTGTGTTTTTGTGTATTGATATTCCCATTAAAACACTTCTTTCCTATTTATTTAAAGAGAAAACACAAGGTTGAATTCCACTTATCTGCAAAATATCTCGCTAATCTGCATATACTTTTAAACGTTACTTTTTATTAATTTCTATTAGCTTTTCAATTTGCTCATTGGTTGATTCTCTTTAGTTAACTGTTATGTGTATTTATATTCATACAGACATTTTACATGATTTTTACTAGTGAAATATGTACGTAAAATTTTATAGTTAACAAAATCTTATTTCTGTATATATTTATATGTGCGTACATATATATATATATATATATACACACTCACACACACACACACACACACACACATATATATATATATATATTAAAATTTGCCTTCCAAAATTCTCAGTAAGTTCTTGAATCAACAGAAATCACACTTAATATATAGGTTATTCCAACCCACACGAAGCTTCATATTTGGGTTTTAGCCGTGGATTTAAAAAAAATCAAATTGCAAGGTTAAGTTCGAATGACAGCATTAGAAATATGCATGCATAACGTAATAGCTATTAGTTCATCAGTTAACATGTCTTCCCATCTCAATCATTAACATCAAACGAATAAGTTAATCGTTAGCTAAATGTTTTGGTTTGGATTATAAGTGATGGCTTACGAGTTCTTATTTTACTTTGGAAATCAGTACTATATACTGGTAACAATATAATATAATAATAAATACGACATCTGCACTAATAAAAATATCATTGTGTATATATATATATATATATATATATATATATATATATATATATATATATATATATATATAAGAAAAAGGGATACATAAAGAAGGGGCGGTATTCAGACGTGCTTACCCTAACAGTGTGTCTCGGACTTGATTGATTTTGCACGGATTTTTTGTGTCATATGTTACTTGTAATGTTGTTTCGATTATCAATAATTTTTCCAATACATACCCCAAATTCTTGGGAACATCATTGTCACCTGGCTTTTAAACTTTAGACAACTTTTTTATTGTTTTCGATTAATTCTCCGGTGGTATTTACAACTGTCTTTCAGAGATAATTTTTTTTCTTGCAAACTAAATTCAGCGGGCGATAACCGTGACATACTGTTCGAGCATTTTCGTGATTATGGCGAGTGCTAAATATTTCTGAAGACTTCTTTTCATTTGTGTCACATCTGTCTACTTAGTCAGAACTTATCCGTATGTTTCCACAATTTTTACTGTCGCCGTTCTATTTTGGGTAGTTTACTTGCGTTTTCACTTAATTAATGGACAATTATTCACAAGAGTGCTGAACTCCCCTACGGATATGGTTGCATTTACGCTTACTCAAATTTTAAGGAGTGAAAAACAACTAAAAACACTATTAATTTCGTTTATTGTATTTCTTGCAGTTAGATGTGAGGACACATTTTGAAACTAATTAAAATGATCAAGTAATTTTTCATTTAAACGCCATGAATATTCGATATTTCTTTCAAGAAATGAACCATATATTTAATGATGGACAATTTTATATTATCCATCTCTTGTAACCAATAGGCATTCTCGCTTCTATTTCAACAATTCTTCTTATACTCGATTAAAATTTTACGATCGTATTAATGATTCAATTCTTTAAATCCTCATCTGGATTATTCGGAAAAGTTTCCTTTGCGGAATAGACGGCATCACCACTGTGTATATTAATTACCCTTTACATATTTAATCAAGTCAAGCATTATTTCGTTTTTAAAATGGTCTTGTTGGATCGCCATTGCATTCTCAGTTTTCTAATAAAAATTATCATTCACCACATACTTTTGTTTACAGATGTTTTCTTAGCTCAGCTGTGTGTGTTCAGTTTGCACAGTAGAGTTTCTCTATATAAATCTGTGAAATATTTTCCAGCATATACTGTGGCAATACTCTGTTCTTACGATTTCAGTGTAATTTCGTTCCGCAAGCAGTTACGTTCTCAAGGTGTGGTTTAGGCTTTGTAGATCCATCCTAAAATTATTTGAAAGAGTACAACACTTAGGGCATCATTAGTAGAATCTACTTGTAGATGGATTTCCCTCTCGGATTGAAATGTGCTAATAATAACTCTGCTAACAACAACATTTATTCGACCATTACCAAAATCTGCTTTTTTTACCAAATTATTTTTTCAGTTTGATCATATTATATAGATTGTTTTTCTTTTAA
The DNA here is from genome assembly GCF_053919585.1 of Euprymna scolopes. Taxonomy (NCBI): domain Eukaryota; kingdom Metazoa; phylum Mollusca; class Cephalopoda; order Sepiida; family Sepiolidae; genus Euprymna; species Euprymna scolopes. The sequence goes on along the minus strand of NC_136515.1, from coordinate 42,780,133 downwards.
TATATATTTAATATATATTTTTAATATATAGTTGTAATATATTTTAATATATATGCTACTAATGAAGGACGCCCGGTGTTGCCCGATCGTAAAATACAATGATATTTTAATTCTTCCAGATTTCGTATAAAAAGTCAATGCTCGAACTATTATTTAATATGATAGTTCAGTCAATATATGCATAGTCTTGATTAATAAAGTAAAAAAATACATGTTATGAATTGGATGCTATCAGCTAGAATTTAAACTAAACGAAAAATTGTATCATTAAAGCTAGTGACGTTAAAACTAATTCATTGCCGGTCGGATATAGAATGTAATATAAAAAAATAATATGAATATACAAAATGTATAATGATTCGCGCATGTGTATTATTTTAAAATAAAATAAACACAAGTAAATAAAAAGTATTAATATATATGCATATATATATGTATATATATATATATATATATGTATATATATATATATATATATATATATATATATATATATCCGTCACACAGCAAGTGTAATTTTTCAATTACTTATATTGATGAAGTCGTTGTTTCTTTTTAATAAAAAAATAACTTTTGATAAGGAAGTGAGATCGGGCTCGTCGGTCACCACATTTTATAAATAAAGAGAGAATATTACATGGACCGACATAAGAATCAGTTTTGTAATGGCTACGATTTACTTTTAAAATCACTAAAAATGAAATAAATTTTAATTAATCTTTTTAAAAGAAATTATTCTCATAATTGAATTGCTACAAGAAAGATGCAAATGTATAGGAACATTTTACTAGTTATTACTTAATAAAAAAATCGATTTTAATGTTACGGTATTATATATGTATATGTGTATATATGTGTGTACGTATATGTGTTATCGTCAAACTGTTTACGCCATCGAACTCATCAGTTTCAGATGTTTTAACTGTCAATAATTTGCATGTTTAATTTAGAATTCTCACTAAAGTTATATTGAAAATTAACTAGTACTTTTTTGATGAAGATGTTCAAATTCTTATAATCCTTACGAAACGATTTATTTCATATTATTTTTCTAAAGAAATGACAAAGATATCAATAATTTACAATTATCGGCTCATTTCCTACTTATGTATCGCAGATTATTTAAAGTGACAGAAATTCCATCTTAAATCCCTATAACCAATTTTTTAATTACATTATCATTTAGCTAAACAAATATGTATTTCTAACACGTGTTATTCTGCATGAGAAAAATTATATAACAAAATTTAATCTAAATGCAAAAGAAAAAAAATCAAAAAATGGATTATGACTAAAGTTCCATGAGCCAGAATGGAAACTCTAGTTTGAAAGGGAACTATAGATGTTCAGGTTGAAACTATACCGGTTGAGCAAGCATCACTAAGATAATGAATATCTTTAAATAAAATGAGATAAACATACAAATATTTGCCCATTCGGAGAAGGCATTTTAGTTATGATGGGCAAGTTCTGATTTTTCTCAATTTTCCTCTTTTCGTGAACGCTTTAATATTTTCACCGGTAAAAGACTCACAAAATACCGCCCTTAAAATGCAATCATTTAAATCGCCTAGTGCTCCTCTGTGACTTTTCCTTTCGGTGGAGATACAGTTATTAAAAAATGGAGGCAGAAAGACACACACACATAGACATGACCAGTTAATAAATGAGATAATAAAGTACAAGTAAGCCTTAAGTTTAGCAAAGTTATCTTATGTTGACACATCTATTATAACCTCTATTCCTGTTGAAGCTTTTTAAGCACTATTGCTGGAATGACGTCGGGAACTCATCCCATTCACACATAGAGTATCTAGAAACAGTACACTGAAGGGGTACATCCGAGGACTGATTACGTTTGTTTTGGTTTATTAACCTAAACTCAGACAACTGAGTTTTTGGAAGATTCCAATAGAGAGAGAACAGAGTATGCGCACATGCCAGGCCAAATAGTAAAGAATAGGTCAAGTAGATTTGCGTATTGTCTGTCGGAGTTGGGTATAGGTGAACAATCTGGGTTAGGTCACAGGCAATTGAGAAACCATCGCAGTACCTCCCCTCATCATCCGTCTTTTTTTAGTACACTATCCATTCAATGCTCTGAATATCGAAGTCTCTGCAAACGTGAATTTGTGCCGAAGGATGGGTAGACATAATATGGTCGGTTTGTTAAGAGATACTTTCAATAATAGTAATTTCGCTGTTATGGGGTCGATAGACAGAAAATATGAATGCTGTGTTGTGAGCAAGTGCTACTCTGAAGCACATGTAGGGCAAATTATGATCGTCATTGGTTATGTCTTTCCCACATTAAAAGCCATCATTAATATAAGCACGTATTCCATGCCCATAACGATTTCGATGGTCACATTTTGATATCAATTTGAATATCCGGTAATCGTGGACTCATCAAGAGAAACGCTCGACCCAGTTCAAGTTTCGCACATCAACAATAAGTCTGGGTTTGTCTTCTGTAATTGGATGTTAATTTTGGAATGTTGGAACGTAGACATCTGATGTTAGATCATGAGACCTGGTAGTAGTATTTTCAACTCTGGAAGTTGGAGCTCTGAGTTATATCTTGTTTTGTTTCTGTTGATTTTCATTTTTTTTTTGTGAGTTGAGAGATGCAGAAAAGATCAGCAGTTTTTTTTAGCTGAGAAGAGTAAGCAAACAGAACAAAGAATATTTTTTGCACCCATGATAAGATAAAGCCGAAACAATTACCAACTAATATATCATCGAGTGGGCCTACCAGATGTTACTGTATGGATCCGAATCCATTCATCAATTGGCAATACAGCAGCCCAAGTACATTGCACCTGTTTATAAGATAACCTCCTTAGAGGTTAATCGAAAGTTCGGGTCCCTGACTGTCAGGCTACTACCGTCAGCCTAGGTAAAACGTTTACCTCCAGCACCCTTGTTAGGGCCATGGCAACAAGGACAGAGGTAGAAATGGAAAATCAGGACATCTCAAGCGACTGCACAGAAAGAAAAAAAAAACACTGCCGCCAAAGTACAAATATTTTTTCACTCTATCAGAAGCATATCATCATAAATGAGGACTGGGCGACAAAATAGAAGAAATGATAGTAACGAAGATACCGAAAACGAATCCACAACGGCTTTTTCTACTAGACATTAAAAACAAAGCTATTGCACTTAATGTAAGTGCAAAAGAAGATTTTGTTTTGGGCATTTCTAAAAGGAATATGGATAACTTCTCTCACTAACGTGATTTTAAAGATAAAAGGGCCCAAGAAAGAAGGAATCGACAAACACTACAATTGAGATGTCCCTGAAATTAAGAAATAAGTTTCATATAGAAATCTGCAAAAACAGCCAATTTAATAAAGCTGTATCGAAAAATAACGTTCTTGTCACTGATAACTAAAAATTCACTTGAGTACATCTTGATTCCAAGGCAATATTTTGGGAAAGAACCATTTTCAATGCTAATCAGACAGATTTTTGGATGTTGACAGTGTGTGAGCAATTATAACAGAGAATAAGAGAGATAGAAATAGCGTGGGGGAAAAGTATTGAGTACCTGTTTCCCTGTTTTGTACCCAATATACATCATAATATATATATATATATATATGCGTGTATATATATATGCGTGTATATATACATATATACAAATGGAATTATGTGTATGTGTTCATTCCTTATAGACTCAAAAACGGCTGGACCGATTTTTATGAAATTTTACACAAAGGTACTTGGTGTGCCTGACAGTGTTTTATGCTGGGTTTTTACATCGAAACGTTTCCAACAAGTATCAGCAGCTGATAATCGATATGTATTGTCCGTATGCAAATGAAACTGACCGGCCATTTTTCCAGGTCGTTGCTAGGCGTTGTGCCAGACCGACGCTGACACCGTTATTTATTTTATGTCCATCCTACCACTACACACTTCACATCGCACGCACACACGAAAACACGAAATTGCAGCGTGTTTTCTCTTTCGACGTACCTACTTAATGTTGTCCGTTAATTGGAAAAAATAGTTTTAACTTGACTCAAAATCAACACTTTAAATAATATTTATTTATACAAATACAAATTCATTTACTTATTTAAAAGGATTTTACTTTTACTAACTAATAAAATGTAAACATTCCTCATAACAACAATAAAACTACATTGATTATACATTATTTATGTATTTATAAACACTTAGTCACAATTCTCTCTTTGCTTAATTAATCTTCTCATAAATTTTGATTATTGTTTTCGAAAATTTATATTTTTACATATTTATATTTTCTTACACTTCCTAAGCATAAAAATTGCATTAAATCAACCCAGATATTGGCATATAGCTCCACTGCTTTGTGGAGGCCTTGGAGACAACACCAGAACGCTAATTGATTAAAACCCAGAAAAATATAATTTTGAGTCCTGATAAGATCATGGAAAACCAATCTAGCACGTTTCCAGCAATTCTGGCAGTTGCAATTGCTCTGCCGATGCTTGTATTTCCGTCGGACTTAATCTGCAACGCCGAGAAATGGATTCTGGTATACATATCGCAATGGATGAATACGAAGCTTTTCATAACATCGCAGATACGATGATGTCCTATATAAAGTCACACACACAGACACACACACACACATATATATATATGTATATGTATATGTATATGTATATATATATATATATATATATATATTTATTCGTAAAAAATTAATAATATTCCTCTGCATAAGCGTTTTACCATTTTTTATTTTAAGCATAAAATAACAAATAGATTTTTCATAATTTTACGATGGATGTTGAAACTAAAATACTAAATAAATATCACATTCATGCATACAAAAATTTCCTGCGTAAACTTTATATTTACCTGCATCCCCACGATGGAAAAAGTCTGATTTTGCCATAACAGAACGCGTTAACTTTTATTTGTTTGTCTAATGTAAAAAAAAAAAATACTTGATTAATTTACATATTAGGAAAAATATATTTAATATTTTTACGACTTTAGTTAGAGTACTTTACTCCCTAAAAAGAAATCAAGTTCTACTTCTGATGTTTATACGTTTTACCGGGTTTCCAAGATAATATAAAATTTAAATTAATTAATAATGAAAATCAAAATATATATATATATATATATATATATATATATATATATATATATATATATATATATATTTAAAGCGTTTGAATAACTTTCCTATATAAATTTAACGTCAAATGATCACTCACTTATTGGCCACGTAACGGTAAAAGAGACTCGTGATGCTTAACATTTTTGTCAAGTTTGGGAGTGGGAGGGCATAAATTGGAAACTGGGCGAGGGGGGTCATAATTTCCAACATTTTTAAAAATACGTAGAACCACTCCAAAACATGTGGGGGTTTATGCGGACAAAATTTTTATTTTTTTTTTATTTTTATTTTTATTTTTGCATTGAAGAGGTTTTACATTTAAATATTACTCAATAGATTAATTATTATTTTCGGATACTTTTAAGCTGTAAATAAACTCTAAAAAATCACACTCATTCTTTTTATTTGTTTTTTGTTTTCATCTTGTTGCATTTTTTCAACAAATTACACCCGTCCTGTATAAAAGATTTATCATTTAATCTAAAGCCATGACTTTAAAACCTCTATTATCATATGTATTCCGTATATATTTAACTGGTTGTTGTTATTGTTTCCGCGCGCACATGCATTACATTTTCCCGCCTGTGAAAAAAAATGAATGCACACGTATGCGTATTGTATTCAATGATCGTGTCCATGTTTGTTTTCTTACGCGCGTGCATTCAATTTTTGCGCATTTATACATCAATTTCCTATATTGACTTGTACATTTATGCATTAATTATGCATACTCACTATTCTATAGTTAGCTCTAACGTATACTGGCTTAACGTGTCACTGGTCTAGAATATATATATATATATATATATATATATATCTATATGTATATGTATATGTATATGTATATATATATATATATATATATGCAAAGAGAAAATATACATTTTGGCACACTAAATAAAATATACGTTGTAATTCAGATTAGCTAATCTATTGCTGAATCGTTAAATTTCTATAATTCTTAAATAAGATATTCTATAAGCAAATATTCATCAAACTATAGGTGTTTTGTAGATATTCGTGGAGATTATCTTGTTTAGTTTCTTCCGTCATATGCTAGCATTTTTAACTGCATTACCATGGTAAAACGCGCAGATGAAATGGAATAATAAGTACGCATAGAATAATTCTGTTATAAGCATGGACACCTATATGCCTTTGAAGCTTCTCTAACCAGCGATTAACTGACCGACTGGACAGAGGCCAAAAGAGTTCAGAATTGGTCAGTAACAATCAATTATTAAAGGAATAATGTAGAGACTGCGAGCTCTTTGATGTTGTCCGAACTAATCTTATACCTCCTTCACCCTGACTTACAGTTTCGCCTCTTCACAAAAAAATGGGTTTGCCAAGTTCTTTATTTAAAACACGTTCAGTGTTTTTTTCCTCTTTTTTCTCCCTCTCTTCTTTTGACTGATTCAGTGAGCCGGTCGATAGCAGACATTTGAGGGAAGCGATCTACTTTGGCTGTGAAATGACTTCTACGCAGACGAAGGCTTGACCAGGGTCGACATCTATTCTGTTTAAATTTTCAAGAATCAAACAAACGTATAATGTATACGAAAAGTGTACAATGTATGCACATATATGAGAAGAAATATAATAATACGAATGTATGCGTTTATTTGCAACATTGTTCCCAAAGATTTCTTACAAATGGAGAGACGTTAAAGTAGGTCATTTTGATATTTCTTGTAAATATGTTAAAGAATGTAAAATTCCGTCCGATTATAAAAACGCTATACCTTCTAAACGGATTGTAAAAAAATAAGTTCAATACAATGTATCTAATGTCCGTGTTACCCGATCTATCAACAGCGATATTGAGTGTTTCTGACGCTGAATATCTAGCCCTCCGGTCCAAATCTTTTATTTTACTTTATCTCAAATTAACATGAATACTCGGTGTTGCCCGAGTGGACATGAAGTCTAGTTTGGATAGAGCTGCTGTACTAAGGATATTGAGCAACCCACAGAAAACAACGGAAAAAGGAGGTGACAACTTTCCCACCAAATATTTCGGCAGCACGTGCGCTGGAACACCTATCCTAAAAAAAAAATGAAAACAACGTTCTTTCCATCAAAATAGCAGCAAGTGCCTATGCGAGCGACCGCAAAAAAAAAGAAAAAAAAGTTCGCAGTAGGCAGACTCCAAACTCAAACGCAAAAAAAGAAGGGGGAAAGCAGACACGCTAGTTATCATGGCCACGACGATTTATGACGTCATAAACCTTCAAAATAATTTTTTTTAAACATACATTCAGTTTGCTAAGCGTACATGACTTGCAAATATCTCGACGCAAAAAGTGACCCCTCCTTGCAATAAATGGCCCATTTGACCACGAAATACCAGTTTTGACACGGTCCGATGAGGGAGATGAAAGTTTTAGCGTGATATACAAGCATGCATACATTAAAAAAACAGACGCTACTAGACAAGTGAGTTTTGTGGTGTAGTTCGGTACGGATAAAACAATGAGAAACATAAAGTTACTTTTGAACATATCCATTATTTTCAGGATAGAGAGATGTTTAATGTCTATGTATCATTTGCTTTCTTGATCAAAATAATAGTTTACCTATCCTAGGACAGGTATTACACACGTATGAAATAATTGTATCTTCCACAGGTTAGGTAATTTACAGCACGTATATAAAATAATTTTACCTTCGCTAGGATGCGTAAAGTACAATATATATTTAAAACACTTTTACCTACACTCGGACGGGTTATTTAAATACATATATCAAAGAATTTAACATACTCTCGACAGGTATCGTAGGACATATATTAAATAATTTCTCATCCCACCGTAATTATATGAAAAATGAAATTATTTTTAGAAGATTGATCAATTGGGTTTCCAAATTAATACATAAATGCATTGTATTGGTTCATCACTAGGCAACCTTTGCTCCACCATGCATTTTAAGATTACTGTGTTTCTTTCCTTTTCAAAATCAGCGCTTTAATCGGCGTTTTAATTTTAAGAAAAGTGTTCATTTCTGGAAGATGTCTCAGCTGGATTTTAAAATTAATGTATAACTACTTTGACACACATGTGATTAGATAATATAAAAGAAGAAGGACAAATTAAGGAAGGACAAAATGCAAACATATTCCACTCCATCAGTCTTAGCTTAATTTTTCAGTTGTAATAGGATTTTGAAAGCTTAAACATAGTAAACATCGTTGTCACGGAAGAGACGTTGTGAGCCTATCCCTGGTTGTTATTTTCATGGTATGTGTTCGTCTGAGTTCGAATCTAATATCTCGCTCCTCACCAAACATTCACGAGAAACACTCGTTTGGCTGTAAACACAATCAATAATTTCCATCGCTCTATAGCTGTGCCTAAACGTAAACGTAGATTCCATGAACAAAGTTTATTTCCAAGAACTGCACACCTTTGGGAGTCCGTTTAATTTACAGCTGACTACAATATGGCCGTCTCCAAGTACAATGTAAACAAGTTCTTGATGAGCCGTTAGTAATCCAATTTACCAAATTTACACTTCTAACGATTACTATGATACTGTTTTTTTGAACACTTTATACGCTCTTACCTTTATCCTTGAGTGGCCTATGGGCGGTGAAAAGTGGTGATTCCTTTGTAAAAAATATAGTAAACTCTGGATTCTATGTTGCTTATTCGAGAAGTTTTCAATGATGCACAGTTAACATAACTACGGTTATTAAATGTTTTAAAATTCCTAAACAGCAACAAGTATTATGTCTAATATTCACATAAAATCATACAATAAGCCATGTTTTAACATTTATAGCTAGCAAGCTGGCCATCCGTTATTTCTTTAACGTAAAAGACGATATAATATTAACTTTTAATTCATGCAGCTTTCTTATTTATTATTACAGAGCAATCTATATTATTTATTATATCGTACTTAATAAATAGTAGTGACATCAAGAGTAAAAACAATTGGACGTGGGCGTCATTAACTAAAATGGAAATCAAAATATTTAGTGTCCAAGCCTAAGCCAGTACAGTTTGAGGAGTCCTAGAGTGGATGAAACACGGAATATTCAGTGGTGCTTAATCGCCATATATATTTTATAAATTACTAACTAGCTCTACCAACCTATTGAGCACTTTTGAAGTAAAAGTTTACACATAAATCTATACTTTCGCCTATTAATTTTATGTGAGTAAATTAAGTAGTTGTATATATATATATATATATATATATATATATATATATATATATATATATATATATATATACAATTATCACATATAAACTGAACTATTCAATAATCATTATTTTACTGTATAATTCCTAACACACAAATTTCCAAGACTTTCTTTTGGTTAAGACTAAATCGAAGGTGGGTATTACAACTCGTATATAATTGTATACGTTTCCTGATGTCGACATGTTCGCATGTGAAGATCGTAGAAATTGTTGCTAAGTCACATATAAACTAAATAAATATTTATTCATCGCTTGGTTCTGATCGGATTTCTCCAAACATTCTCAGCATCTGTGGGATTGATCATCTGACGGATTTTACACACTTTAAGTTGGGCGGGCAGATTATATCAATAAACAGCAAAACGAAATCGCGTGTACAAAATACCGCTTTAAACAGACGATCTATATTCTGGAACAACTAAGGGAAATGTTTATCAAATCGCTAAAATACTCGAGTGGGTGTACTAGTTTGAATACATTCGCAGCTGTATAATATTTTAATAATGTCAAATTATGACAATTTTTAGAACGCAATAGCAGAGCCCAGCAGAAAGAACCTAGCAAAATGATTACTAGCGCGCCGGAGCAGTGATCATTCTATATATTCAGTGACGCTATTTGCTTATCAAAACCTCGCATTTTCCATGAATTTTAGCATTATTTTTTTCGTGAAGCTTGCTAAGTCGAAATATTACAAAAATATATTGAAGACTACACATAATCGTTTAAAAATCACTGCTTAATATGAATTGGACTAGAATGTAAATATCTTATGAATAATTATAATGTTGTATGAGAAAAATAATAATATGCTCCAAAACCTGACCTAGTAATAGCTCTTATTTTGACAATATTAAACTTATATGTAGCGTCTAGGTTTGCGAGGCAAGAACTTATCTTTTCATAGAGAAATGATATTTTCTTCATTATATATATATATATATATATATATATATATATAATTATATATATATATATAGAGAGAGAGACAGAGACAGAGACAGAGACAGAGAGAGATAGAGAGAAAGGCAGACAGATATATATATGTATATATATATATATATATAGATAGATAGATAGATAGATAGATAGATATAGTAAGAGTGAAAGAAAGTGTGGAAGAAAAAGACAGGCATAGAAGCTGATAGACCGACACAATGATTAATATATATATATGCACACATTTTATCTTGTTGCTTAACGTAATCAACTGCTCATGAAGATAAGGTCGATTATTTTATTATCGATCCAACAGATCAAAAGCGAAATCCCGACACGTCGATTGACATCGAACTAATAAATACAACAAATTAACGCACTTTAATGACGTAGCAGCAGGGGTAGAAAGATATCTCAACGGTCGGAATGTTTAATTGGGATTTGGTGATCGATAATTGCCACAATATATGCTGCAATTATACAAGAAAAAAACGCCTCTACAAATTCCGATAAAAAAAAATCAATTGTCGATTTCCAGACATAATTAAATAAATCAAAGCAGAAAATGCGTTGATAATAGAGAAAACACGATATCGATCTCTACCGGTGAAATATAAGGAAATGCCTTGTTGTAGTTATCATTACAATGTCTCTGCATTATTTTGGATCTTGTGTAATTGCAAACAGCCAATTACCGCATGTTGTAACAATAATAACTCACAATATATGACTACCTTTTATTAATTTATTTATTTATTTGAAGCTAGCAACACATAGTCTATGTTTTATTGTTTAAATTGAATTATGTTTGTAAGTATATATAATTTGCTCTCATTATCGTTATAACTCTAGCCTCTCACCATCCTGAACAAAAATGCATTAGGAAACGTATTAATTCATTGTTTTTTTTCATGTATACTTAAAAAAACAGAAAGTTTTAATAAATTCGCTGCTGAACAATGCATATATGTCTCTCTCTTTCTCTGTCTCTCCCTCCGTCTGTGCGTGGATGTGTGCGTATGTGTATGTCTACATGTATGTGTGTAGTAGATACTGTTTGTAAGACAAAGTCAATCCATCGATGTGTGGGTGTATATATATATATATATATATATATATATATATATATATATATATATATATACATATGTATATATATATATTAAGTAATGTGATTTATAATTTAAAATATGTATATATATATATATATATATATATATATATATATATATATTTAAATAAGGGGGGGTCACCAACAATATGTATTTTTTAACATTATTTTATTATTCCGTGTTTTAATTTTGCATTAAAAATTATGTTTAGATCATTGTAATAATGTGTTTAAATCATTGAAATCATCTTTAATACGTTTCAGACGTTCTGTGAAGCGTCCTCATCAGAAAATATTTAAAATAATTAGAATATATTCAAGACGAGTCAAAAATGTAAGGGAACATTTTCGTAGTTCATTTGAAATGTTCTGAGAGGTGGAAACATGTGTAAACCATTCTACTTTTCATTCGTATGCCCAATTTTTATTGATGGTTCATTGGACTGGACTGTGGTCACTGTGGTCTTATCTCTCTCTCTCTCTCTCTCTCTCTCTCTCTCTGCTTGTGTTTCTATTTATCTTTTTTATTTTTTCTCATTTTTTTATTTTTTACTCTTACTTGAGTGAGGGTTAGGGGTCCATTGGTACTTGGTCAACCGAGTGCATAGGGTAGGATGTGTGCGTGCGCGCGTGTGCGTCGGTGTGTGTGAGTGTGTGTGTTGTGGGTGAGTGTGTTTTCTTTTATTGGTTTGAAGAATGTACGTTCTGTTTTATAGTATTATAAAGTTATTTGCTTCCCTAGGAATGTAACTGTGATTCAAGGTCGTTACTAATTTGTGTGTGGTAGGAGGGGGCAACTCCTCTGGATTTAGGGTAGGGCTGTTTTCATTCAATTTTGATATTTATTTCTTGGATTCTTTTATTTGTGTTGTGTTATTTGTTTATTTCAATCTTAGACTGTTCTGATAGTCTTAATATTATGTTTGTTTAGATAAAGAGGTGTATTTATAAATATACGTAGGGGATTTGTTAATGATTCTATTTATTTGTCTCCCAATGTGGGTATGGCCAGACCCAGGATCGGTTCTTAGTGTGGGGAAGATTTTGTTACGTAGAGGAGAGGGGTCACTTGAAGGGGTATAGGTATGGGAGGAGGGGAGATAGAAGGAATTCTCCTCCACTGACTGAGGGGGAGCGAGGTGTTGGAACAGATATTAAACTATGGTTCTAGTTGTTTTCCTGGATGGTTTCGAGATTTAGTAGGGTTGGTATTGTTCAATTTGTTGTATTAAAGACCAGGGTGTTATGTCTGTGTGTTGCTGTATGCTAATGTGTGTGTGTGTGTGCTTTAATGTGTCGGGTCTGATTTATGTGTGGGAGTGTATATGTATATACGTGCATGCGAGTGTGCCTTGCATTTCGTGTTTTTGTGTGTTGATATTCAGCTTTGTTTAGTTCGGGAATGAATCTTGTTATGAATTTTTTTTTTCCTGTGTAAGTAAATAAAAATTGGCATTACCTTGAAGCTATTTCCTCTGCAAGTGTGTACATGTTTTTAATCATAGAGGTGTATGGTATCTGCCAGTTTAATGTTGCTCTTATGTAAGGCCACTCTATTGATGACATTTTTGGTGGCGCCTATGTAGGATTTGTTGCATGCTGTGCATCTTAGTGCATAAACTACATTTCTGAAGGTGCAATTTAGATCCTTTTTTATTTGAATGTTTGTATTTGGTTTTTGGATGTGTATGTGTTTCCTTCTACTGTTATTTCACATACTCTCCATCACCGTTTGTTGCATTTTGTAACCCCTTTTGTAGGGTGTGGAACGAGTTTTGAGGAAGTTAGGATGTATTTTAGGTTTTGGAGTTGGCGTTTGCTTTTTATTATTTTTGTTGTTTTAGTTTGTTGTTTCGTTTGTCGTTCTGATTGAGGAGGATAATATGTTTTTGTTATTTGTATAAATAGTTATGGGTTGTTTGTGTTGTGTGTGGAAACATACGCTAAAATATGTTCTTTGTTGTGGTCTTTTGGGATTCTTAGTTGGTCTATTGGAATTTTTTCAGCCAGTTCAAAACTTTCCTGCATTAGCGATAGTGGATATTCTCTTTTCCGCAGGGTTATTTGCAGTTGATTCAGTCTAGTCGGACAGAGGTGTCTGTCTGTTACCATGGTTCAGACTGTCTTTCTCTCTCTCTCTCTCTCTCTCTCTCTATATATATATATATATATATATATATATATGTGTGTGTGTGTGTGTCTGCGTGTGTGTGTGGTGTGTGTAGTGTGTGTGTCTGTCTGTCTGTCTGTCTGTCTGTGCGTGTAGATTTTATAAAAATATATGTTCTGTGTATAATCGTATTCTCTGTGTACTCTTATCATTTTTTTATTAAATGAGAAGCTCTATATTTCTTAAGCTATATCAATAGTTCCTATACATTTTAACAACACGTTTTGCCTAATTCCAATGTTTTACGTTTTACTCTTAGCTATTAATTGTGTTTTATAAATTAAAACTGCGTATTTAGTCCAATATACAGATCCGTTCAAAATTTTTATGCAAAAGTATGGTGCTTCCTTCCGTTAAAAATTACCATCATGCAATAATTAAACATGTAAGTACCACAAACGATGACATATTTCTCAATGTAGTTCCGTGCCATCTTAATAAGCCTGACGATATATATATATATATATATATATATATATATATATATATATATATATATATATGTGTGTGTGAGTGTGTGTGTGTGTGTAAATAGTACGGAAAAATATTTTTCGATACTGACCAACGAATTATAAAAATAAAAATGAAAATATCAAATACGAAAAGTAAAATCGTTTTTCATGCTTCAAAAAACCGTCATAACCTGTAAATCCCTATCCTAGAAGCATGCGTGACCTTTTATCATTATATATATATATATATATATATATATATATATATATATATATGTATATATATAAATATATATACATATATATATATATGTATATTTATGTATATATATGTATACATATATATATATATATATATATATATATATATATATATATATATATATATATAAATAATTATTATGACCTGGTCAAATTTGTTTCAGTGGTCAAATTTGTTTCCATGGGATGCATTTGTTTATTCTTTTATTGAAAATAATCTGTGGGATCCATTATGATCAGCATCGTCAATATATGTATATATATATATATATATATATATATATATATATATATATATATATATGATGTCATATTCTATAAAATGTATCTATTGTTTAAAAACTAGGACTTCACGCGCACACTTCATAGTAAATTATTAATCGTTGATAATACCCGGTTGTTTTAGCTGGTGTCTAGTCGCCGACAATCGTCCAAAACGTTGTATATAAACCTCCTCTTGCTATAAGTATTATTGCTAATCTTGATTACACTCTGGCAATACGAAATATTCAAAAACTGACATTGCAATTTATATGAAAAAAAAATATGTCGTAAAACAGCTATATCTATAATATAAAGCTGAACGTCTGTGCGTGTATGTGTGTGTGTGTGCCTGGTCAATAATAGGCTCCTATATGGTTGACTATTATAGAAAACTGATCACATATAATGATAGAAGATGTATCGAGACACAGGAATGGGTATGTGTGATCGGGCATAATGATTATTAATTAAAATTGTGGGGTTTGTGTACGTGCCTGGTCCACAAAGTATGGAAATAAAAAAATTATAATTAAAAAATAACGTTTACAAGTGTTTTTGATGTGGATGTACATAATACTTTGATAAGTATGTTTTAACTTAAATAGGGATGGTATAATAAAATTGTGGGGGCTGCGTTCGCGCCTGCACTACGTAGTATCAAAATAGGCACAAACTTTAATAAAGATTTTCATACCTATCTTTGATAATTATGTTTCAGTTAGAAGAAATATGGTATAATAAAATTATGGGGGTGTTCGTTCGTTTCTGACCTCCATAGAATTGAAATATGTCACAAAATTTAACAAGGTTTTTAATATAGATCCACGGAATATTGTGATAATGCTTCAGTGTAAACAGGTATGGTATAATAAATTATGGAGTTTATCTATTTTATTTTTACTTTCATCATATTTTGCTTTGGTTTTGATACCCCCAAATTCGAAGCTATCTCTTTAAAACCCTTCCTTTTCATAACCTATCATACTTTCATAAATCAGAGTCCATTTTCTCTAGGCTGTTTTATAACCCAGTCAACGAGAGGCACTTTGCTAGTATATATATATATATATATATATATATATATATATAATATGATGCATATACTATAAAATATAACTATTGTTTTATGACTAGTAATTCACGCACACTGCATAGTAAAGTTTTAATCTGTGATACAATCTGATGGATTCATCTGCTATAAATATTATTGATAATCTTGATTGCCCTTAGGCACCTTCACCTGTTCTAAAATGTAAGGGTGAATAAGCATACTGAATGTCATAATACTGTCCGGAATTCATAAGTACAGGTATAATTTGTTTCCTACTTCGTCCGTGTTTCACTCCTATGTGCAAATTCCTACTACTATTTTGTGCTGTATCAGCCGAACCTAAGTAAAATGTTCGTTTCTGAAGACAGTTTATAAAGTTAATGTCATTTCGTGTTCTTTTCATGTGTTAAGATTCCCCTAGCAACTCGGAAGCTTCTAAATATGTGTCTACTATTAATTAACATTTGTGGCCACAGTCTACGATTTTCCTTAAGATTTCAATTGTTCTCATTATGCCTGGTTTTTCAATATTTTTGTAAATGTGTCCTGATACTTCCTCGGCTATTTATGTTGTATCTGTTTTCTTTATGTTCACTATACTCGTCGGGTTTCTTTATAGTCTTTTGTATTTTTTTCGTTATTATAATCATTACAGTTTAATCACGTAAGTTTCTCATGAGGTAAAATCTAAACGTGGATTGCGTTATTTCTCTCGGCTTAACTATTATGACCTTTGATGCCCGTTGCCTATTTAGTCCTTTCCTATCATGTACGCTTATTTGAATTTCGTTTTACATTACTGTTTTCAGTTTGTGTTTCCACCATTTGTCTGCATGCTGTAGGCGTTGTTTTTAGCGCCCTGTATTTCATTTTGCCTTTTATTGGATTATTCTTCTCATAATTATCTGCACTTGTTATAATCTCACGTTGTAGGTCTTTGTCTGTAGATACTATAATTATAGTTCACCTGTGGTTACTTCTGTTTTAGTTTTAATGCTGTTAGTCTTAATCTGATTGTAAAGTGCAGTTGTCAACAGCAATTCAAGGGGTGTTTTTCTGAAACATATCCAGGTTCATTCTTTCGGTTCTTTTCGTGTGCATTGAGCATGTAGTTTTATTAAATGATTCTTTTTTTTTTACCTCTGTGTTTCTTGTGGTCTTTGGTGTTTTTGATCCTTATTTTTACATTATTTTATTTTTTGTTAAAATATTTTAAATTATTTTATTTTACATTTCCCTTACTCCAGCAATGAGGAGATATATCTATATTTATTTCAATTGAAGTTTACTATATCCCTTTTAACTTCTATAACGCTGTCCGTCTCTTAAACTTTTTAATTTTCCCCTTTCTTCACCTGATACTACTCTATGTGTCCACCTCCTATTTCTTCTTTGAATAACTAATTCATTTCCTGGACATACAAACCATTCGTGTTCTATCGATTCTGCGAAAATATTTACGCATACAGGAATTAAAATTTCTGAACCAAATCATTTACTTTCCTCTAGTAATTACATGGTCTGAATGAGCTATTGGGCGCCCCGACGAAATCTGCCCCAGTTTAAGTTCATGAAATAGTTTTTAATGTCTAAAGCTTACAGAAAATGTATCTAGGATTATGCTGCGTAAGAATATACTAATTTTGTTTGTCTTTGTATTCTATTTTTGTTTAATTTTGTGTTCATACATACATATACACATATACACAAATAAACTGCTCTTCATATTCTAGATCATTTTTTTTATTTTCAAGTGTTTGCGGTTATTTCCACTCCGCTTTTTATTTTAGAATTGATAATATTTATCTTCTTTATTTATTTACATGGTGATTCTTTCAATGTTTTACACTTGCTCCATTTTCTCTAGGCTGTTTTATAACTCAGTCAACGACAGGTACTTTGTCTAGTATATATATATATATATACATATATATATATATATATATATAATATGATGCATATTCTATAAAATATAACAATGGTTTTATGACTAGTACTTCACGCACACTTCATAGTAAAGTTTTAATCTGTGATACTATCCGATGGATTTATCTGCTATAAATATTGTTGATAATCGTGATTGCCCTTAGGCACCTTCACCTGTTCTAAAATTTAAGGGGGAGTAAGCATATTGAATGTCATAATATTGTCCGGAATTCATAAGTACAGGTATAATTTGTTTCCTACTTCGTCCGTGTTTCACTCCTATGTGCAAATTCCTACTACTATTTTGTGCTGTATCAGCCGAACCTAAGTAAAATATTCGTTTCTGAAGACAGTTTATAAAGTTAATGTCATTTCGTGTTCTTTTCATGTGTTAAGATTCCCCTAGCAACTCGGAAGCTTCTAAATATGTGTCTACTATTAATTAACATTTGCGGCCACAGCCTACGATTTTCCTTAAGATTTCAATTGTTCTCATTATGCCTGGTTTTTCAATATTTTTGTAAATGTGTCCTGATACTTCCTCGGCTATTTATGTTGTATCTGTTTTCTTTATGTTCACTATACTCGTCGGGTTTCTTTATAGTCTTTTGTATTTTTTTCGTTATTATAATCATTACAGTTTAATCACGTAAGTTTCTCATGAGGTAAAATCTAAACGTGGATTGCGTTATTTCTCTCGGCTTAACTATTATGACCTTTGATGCCCGTTGCCTATTTAGTCCTTTCCTATCATGTACGCTTATTTGAATTTCGTTTTACATTACTGTTTTCAGTTTGTGTTTCCACCATTTGTCTGCATGCTGTAGGCGTTGTTTTTAGCGCCCTGTATTTCATTTTGCCTTTTATTGGATTATTCTTCTCATAATTATCTGCACTTGTTATAATCTCACGTTGTAGGTCTTTGTCTGTAGATACTATAATTATAGTTCACCTGTGGTTACTTCTGTTTTAGTTTTAATGCTGTTAGTCTTAATCTGATTGTAAAGTGCAGTTGTCAACAGCAATTCAAGGGGTGTTTTTCTGAAACATATCCAGGTTCATTCTTTCGGTTCTTTTCGTGTGCATTGAGCATGTAGTTTTATTAAATGATTCTTTTTTTTTTACCTCTGTGTTTCTTGTGGTCTTTGGTGTTTTTGATCCTTATTTTTACATTATTTTATTTTTTGTTAAAATATTTTAAATTATTTTATTTTACATTTCCCTTACTCCAGCAATGAGGAGATATATCTATATTTATTTCAATTGAAGTTTACTATATCCCTTTTAACTTCTATAACGCTGTCCGTCTCTTAAACTTTTTAATTTTCCCCTTTCTTCACCTGATACTACTCTATGTGTCCACCTCCTATTTCTTCTTTGAATAACTAATTCATTTCCTGGACATACAAACCATTCGTGTTCTATCGATTCTGCGAAAATATTTACGCATACAGGAATTAAAATTTCTGAACCAAATCATTTACTTTCCTCTAGTAATTACATGGTCTGAATGAGCTATTGGGCGCCCCGACGAAATCTGCCCCAGTTTAAGTTCATGAAATAGTTTTTAATGTCTAAAGCTTACAGAAAATGTATCTAGGATTATGCTGCGTAAGAATATACTAATTTTGTTTGTCTTTGTATTCTATTTTTGTTTAATTTTGTGTTCATACATACATATACACATATACACAAATAAACTGCTCTTCATATTCTAGATCATTTTTTTTTATTTTCAAGTGTTTGCGGTTATTTCCACTCCGCTTTTTATTTTAGAATTGATAATATTTATCTTCTTTATTTATTTACATGGTGATTCTTTCAATGTTTTACACTTGCTCCATTTTCTCTAGGCTGTTTTATAACTCAGTCAACGACAGGTACTTTGTCTAGTATATATATATATATATATACATATATATATATATATAATATGATGCATATTCTATAAAATATAACAATGGTTTTATGACTAGTACTTCACGCACACTTCATAGTAAAGTTTTAATCTGTGATACTATCCGATGGATTTATCTGCTATAAATATTGTTGATAATCGTGATTGCCCTTAGGCACCTTCACCTGTTCTAAAATTTAAGGGGGAGTAAGCATATTGAATGTCATAATATTGTCCGGAATTCATAAGTACAGGTATAATTTGTTTCCTACTTCGTCCGTGTTTCACTCCTATGTGCAAATTCCTACTACTATTTTGTGCTGTATCAGCCGAACCTAAGTAAAATGTTCGTTTCTGAAGACAGTTTATAAAGTTAATGTCATTTCGTGTTCTTTTCATGTGTTAAGATTCCCCTAGCAACTCGGAAGCTTCTAAATATGTGTCTACTATTAATTAACATTTGCGGCCACAGCCTACGATTTTCCTTAAGATTTCAATTGTTCTCATTATGCCTGGTTTTTCAATATTTTTGTAAATGTTTCCTGATACTTCCTCGGCTATTTATGTTGTATCTGTTTTTTTTATGTTCACTATACTCGTCGGGTTTCTTTATAGTCTTTTGTATTTTTTTCGTTATTATAATCATTACAGTTTAATCACGTAAGTTTCTCATGAGGTAAAATCTAAACGTGGATTGCGTTATTTCTCTCGGCTTAACTATTATGACCTTTGATGCCCGTTGCCTATTTAGTCCTTTTCTATCATGTACGCTTATTTGAATTTCGTTTTACATTACTGTTTTCAGTTTGTGTTTCCACCATTTGTCTGCATGCTGTAGGCGTTGTTTTTAGCGCCCTGTATTTCATTTTGCCTTTTATTGGATTATTCTTCTCATAATTATCTGCACTTGTTATAATCTCACGTTGTAGGTCTTTGTCTGTAGATACTATAATTATAGTTCACCTGTGGTTACTTCTGTTTTAGTTTTAATGCTGTTAGTCTTAATCTGATTGTAAAGTGCAGTTGTCAACAGCAATTCAAGGGGTGTTTTTCTACTACTATTTTGTGCTGTATCAGCCGAACTTAAGTAAAATGTTCGTTTCTGAAGACAGTTTATAAAGTTAATGTCGTTTCGTGTCGAATCTTTTAGAAATGTTTCTATGATTTTTTTTGTCAAGATTATGAGCATTAGTGTCATTAAATATCTAACTTCCAGGTATTTCTTTTAATTTAATTGATTTTCTTGATAGAATCTCCTTTCTAAAGATCATTTCGATATTATTAAGCATTTGCGGAAATTGTCTTTTTCATATATCTAGATTATATACGTCATGCTTCCAGAACTCCTAGATATTTTTAGGCTTTATGTTTTCTTATCTACTATTATAAATTATATTCACTTTTTAATGTTCCTTTAAGAAACAATTGTGGCATGACAGTTTGGTATATAACAGTGCTTATCCGTTAAATTGACAGAAATGTTAGTAGTTGTCATGTATTTTTAAAAGTTAAATATAAATTTTCCATTATAATAACTAAGGTGGACTCTTTTTATCGGCCAACCTGTACAACCTGCGTGTACATGTTTTGCTACAATAGCAGAATTTTATACAGATCGTCGTGATTTTCGTAAATGATGGTTCGGGCTCGACTTAAAAATAAGATGTTATCTATGCAAAAAAGAAGAAGAAAAAAAGGAAATGAGTTTGAACAACACCCGGCTTAATCCGGTGATTGCCGATCGACTCCTAATCGACGGAAAATCTCTTGGATTCACGTCAAATTCTACAAGAATTGCATCTTTTCGTTAGTCGTTTATTCTGTCATTTTTTATTGGATTATTAGCGATTGCAAACAAACAAATTTTACTAAAATGCAAAAAAATAAAATAAAATAAATAATTAAATATTTTTAAGGATTACGCAGTTTTTAATGAAAAAAGTCGTAGTAAATCGATTCTCCTTATTGGAAACCCTCTAGAAAACAACGAAACTAATTTAATATTAGTAAGTTTGGCAGAGGTGCTTTTCTATTTTTTTCAATATTTTTAGGAGATTATTATTGTTTGAACACTCAGCTACAAAATTCTGCAAATTATTGTTTTTTATTCAATATTTAAAGATGTTTAGGGGTTAGTCATTTTCTAATATACACGGAAGTAGACACAGGTATTTTGGGTGATTCTACGATTAAACGTGTTGTAACTTAGTGTATTAATGCTATTTTTAAGAAAATATATTTAGTCTGGATATAAATTCCTAAACTCATTTCATGCTATATAATTAAAGTGACCGAAATAGAAATCTCTTTAGTCGCTGAACAAATATGCATCAAATTCCATGTGAAAAAAATGGTCGCATCTTACAAAAAAACACACTTTAAGATATATAAAAACACGCGTGCGAAAATAATATACTAAAATGTCCTAGCAATCGATCCATTAGTAATTTAGACATTTGTAATATACCCATTTTCTAAACACAGGCCCTTTACATTAAGCGGGGGTAAATTTTGCTTTTAGTGATGTCACGTAACTGGTGAATGACCGGAAGGCATATTCCACCAAATAAATAAATGACCACATCGTTACAAAGAAAAATACCTAATTTATCAAATAAAAAATTAAGTATAATGTTATAATTTAAAAGAGATATATAAACACACGGATGGGTACTACATCAAAATGTAACACAGTACGCTTATGGGTTATTTAGAGATTTTTTATATACCAATATTGTAAACATATTCTGTTGACATAAAGCGGGACTTAAAGTAATTTTAAGTGATGTCATGTGAGTGGTAAACCCCCGCAGGGCGGTAATATTTACTCAAATAAAAAATGCCTACATCGTTACAAAGAAACCACGTAATTTATTAAATGAAAATTAAGGATAATGTCATAATTAAAAAGGGATATAAAAGCCCGCATAGGTACGATGAAAATTCTATAACAAAATGTTGAAGATTATCGATTATGAACTGACATAAATTTTACTTATGCACACACACACACATACACAACTATATATATATATATATATATATATATATATATAAGTATTTACTATAATAATTAGTAAATACTTATAGAAACTGGTGTTTCATGCTTTCGGGAATCATCAGTGCAAATTCGAAGATTCGAAATTGCAACAGAGCCACTATTGGCTCCATTAATAATGGCCTTATCAATTAGGCAACCGTTACCTGCGAGAAATACTGTTGAAATTGAAACGTTTATTTTTTAAACGTGTTTTAATGTCTGTTAGAGTGATCTAATCATTATATGATTATCTGCATATACGAGCTAAGTTGACCGCCTTTATTTTAACTGAAAGTGCTTAACGATATGAAGCGAGTTTTATAAAAGGGTTGGCATGATTATTTACTATAATAATTATTAAATACCTGCAGACACTACGGGAATCATCAGTGCAGGGTGTCACGATTAACACATGTCGATAGATTTGAACCCAGCAACAGAAGACATCTCTTGATCTATTAGCAAGGACCTATTCCACTCAGCGATGTTAACCGCGAGAAATACTGTTGAAATTGTAATATTAATTTCTAAATGATTTTACTGCCTTTCAGAGTGATCTAATCATTATATGATGATTTGCGATTTGCACATACGAGCTAAATTGATCGACATTATTTCAACTGAAAGTGATCAACCATAAAAAACGAGTTTCATAAATGTGCTGTCATAATTATTTACTATAATACTTTTTTTAGAATTTACACACACTAATGTTTCATAAGGTTTATATATATATATATATATATATGTATATATATATATATATATATATATATATATATATATATATATACAGCTAAACACTCCCAATCACTTTTCAACGTGACTTATTAAACAAAACATGGGAATAGATCAACTTTGAAACGTCTATTAAGAACATTCCCACACTAAACACCATGGATTTTCGCTTGATATTATATGGAAGAGTGGCGATCTAATTAAACGCATGAAATAGAAGGATTTTTGTTCTACAACATAATGAGTATAATTACACAAACGAAAAACGTTTGATTTGAAACATTAAACTGATACCCATTTCTACTAATTAGCCCCTTGTAAAGCATCTCTATGAGACGACAGGGGACATTGAATTTCACAGTAGCAAGATATTCTTCCAGGGAAAAGTTTATAATATTGTTAACATAATTTGGAAATAACATCACTTCATTGTATGAATGGACAAAAACTATATATTTAAACTATTTTTATAACTTCAACGATTAGTCATGCCGGGACCTCATGATAAGAACTTAACAAAGAACTAAGAAAAAAGCTAACAACGCCAAGCTATTTGAAATTATCAACAATAACACCAGGGAAATTACAGAGAATATACAGATTAACAGCATAGTAAGTAAACTTAAGGAGATTGAAGCATTTATTCTAACTAAAGGTCTCAAACCCAAATTGAGCCGGTCACAAAAGGTTAGTAACTTAGTCTTTCAGGTAGGATCGTTTCGCCCGACGACTGAGTGGACGAGCATTTCTTTGTCTATCGACCGGCAACGGCAATCGTTCGAATATACATTCACTAATTCTTGCTTGGATGAAACTAAGTATCGCTCACGTCATTTATTTTATTTACTTTGAAGGTGTACAATGGCTCCGATATTCACCTACATACGGGTTTGATTGAGGCCATGTGTAAGCACAATTCATTCCTAGAGCGTTGATTGACTTCTTTAAGGAGAGTTGGATGAAGTAGTTACAACCAATGATGGCTATTACATTCTCTAGTGTAGGGGTTACGTCTTCGTCTTCTTGTGGAACACTGTCCGGATGACGTATATTTGTTTCAATGTTTAGTAAGGAGTCGCCAATGAAGGTTGAAAGACTGAAATCAACCTTCGGGCCGTTCGTCCGGTTCAAGTCTTATCGAATCAACGTTCAGGAAATAAAAGTCAATTGCCTTGAAGCAATAATGTAGTCTTATGGTTTGCCAACCATTTTTAATGGCGTTGAGTTCTTTACACTGGAACTCCGTGATATACTGGAACAGTACTTTTCCACTTGTCCCAACATCCAACATCATTATCATAATATTGTTTATTTGGATAGCGGTAGGTGTGTTGACATCAGGTATTTTAATGCCATAATTTCTGAAGCGAATGAGCCATAGTTTCTACCAAGAGACAGACAATATACGCTGTTATACATCAACGCCCCAGAGGAAGAGATAAGCTCATTACTTCTAAGGCACCATCCTTACGGTCGCCTGCAGACATACTGAGATATACTTGTAACAACTGGTATATATTGAAAAGAGACGCTTCGATAGTCCAGACTCGTCACAATAATCCCTTGAGGCGGTCGCTCTATAAGTTGAGGGTAATAAGAAAAAAAAAATCCACTTTTATCTTACTCCTTCAGAATAGCGATTAATGGTTAAAAAAGCAATACCGCTGCGCACGTATATAAGGTATATCACACGAAACCGTTTCAAGAGAGGAAAAACTTAATTCTCGAGCGTACAGCGCGAGACTCAAAACAAAACTGACAACGTAAAAACAAATATTAAAGTGACAGACAGTATGCTGAGTTATTTCCATTGAACGACATGGAATCATTTTTCAATACTGGCGATAAATCTTTCAATGAGGAAACATTCAATAGATAAAAATATTTATAACAATGGCCTAAAAAATAGTGGACAAAAATGCCACCATAAAATAGAATAGAAACAGTATAAATACGACTACATTTTGTAATCGAAGTAGTAAAATCATCTGATCCACCCGATTTTAATCAAATGAAAAAAAAATAAGCACTTGCTACCAGGTACTGCTCCGCAAAAAATATCTAACAAAACTGGTTATCATTTAGCTACAGCCGTACTGAAAAGCTTGAAAGAATCACAAAAGCTCAATAATAAAACATTAAGGAGAAATAATTCAACTACGTACACTAATATTAAGGGAACAAAAACACCTCCAAGACGGACCGAAAGCCCACTAAATCAATGCCTCACATCTTCTCTGTTTTAACAGGCTAAAATATGAACCGTAATAACCAAGAAATAGAAAATTCTACAAAGTCAGCACCTCAATAACCTTAAACAGATTGTATGGGCATATGTTCTTAATGAATAACAAAGCATATGTTAGGATCACATCACTATCTGTACAAAAATATAAGTTAATCAAAGCGAACAAAAACACTTTTTTACACATTAATCACCACTTATCAAGGTCCGGAGGCCATTCGAGGATAGGGGTCAATGAGTATATAAGTCAATGTGATTATAGCGTAGAAGTAATGGGTATTTTGTTAATTGGATTACTATTATCAAGAAATTGTTTTAATTGGACCCTGAAGACAATTAAATTGTAGTCAGCTGGAAAAAATCGGAAGAGAGTTTCACAGGTGTGCAATTCTAAGAAAGAAATGTTGTTCATGGAATCTACGTTAAGGTTTAGCCACAGATAAGGAATGTGGGAAATTATTTATAGTGATTTTGGCTAGACGACTATTTTTCGTGAGAGTTTCGTGAGAGAAGAACCATAGATTGGAGCTCAGCTGAGCACTTGCCATGAAAATAGCGATAAAGCAGAGAGAGTCTCTTCTGTGGGAAAGAGCTTGCAAGGAAGAGAAGAGGGCATCCTCCACTAAGCTAGGAATCTATTTTGAACTCTCTCAATGCAGGAAAAGCTGCTTCAAGCAGTTCCTGCCAAGATGTAGCAGCAGTTATGTATCCTTGGACGTACCTAGCTTTTATGTAGGTAGAGCATTGCATCAGGAGTGAGATAACTACAGAAGCTGTAGGAGAATCCCACCATTTTTCCAGCAACCTTGACAATGGATTTGTTATACGTGTTCCATTTAAGGTCAGGAGTAAAGGTCAAGTCCAGAAGCTTGTCAAAAAATTAAGCGACATTCATTTCAATCGATGACATTAAGAGACATCCATTTCAACCAAAACATTAAGAGACATCCATTTCAACCGATGCCACCTTGACATCAGAGTAAAGATGGTGTAGAAATAGAAGCTTGGTTTAAGATGCATTAAAAGTAACCAGCCAATTTTCCCCATTGTACATCATACTCAGGATCAGAGGAGAGCGATTCAGACAGAACTTGGTCGTTTACGGTCTTTGATGTGCTATCATAGGTTGTAGTGTCCTCAGCAAAAATGTCTAAAACTGATGCAAGGATGTGGTTCGGAAGATCATCAATGTAGACCAGGAAGAGAGTTTGGCCCAGGATTGACCGCTGAGGCACTCAACCATTAATTCTGAAAGCTTCTGATTTCTGCCTATCAACCACTACTCTTATGAACCTATCAAGGGGGAATGGAAAATACTTAGGAAGGCTGAAACATGTAGTTCATTTACTTTATGATTTTATTAATGTTTAGAGGAGAAACTTGAGATTATTAGATTTAAAGAACGTGAAAAAAAATAAATATAAAAATAAAATAGGTCATAATTTTTCCATAGTCTGTTCACAATATATATATATATATATATATATATATATATATATATATATATATATATATATATATATATATATATATATATATATATATATATATATATACATTTCTATAAGGGCCGGTCCCCCTGTCTCTATGCCTGTCTATGATGTTTAAATTTGATTTTTTTTTACCAAAACCAAAATAGAGAAGTGTCGATGTATGCAATAGCAAAAACGTGTTATCATCGAAATCGACCAGATTACTTGCGAAACATGCCAAACGTGCCGAAATTCTGAGTGGTTTGACCCAAAGATAAAATCATTAATAAATATTTGTTTGCACTAATCGATTTATTATAAACTAGCGGGGGGTACCCGGCGTTGCCCGAGTGCTTGTTTCCGGGACGGGGGGGAGTTTTAAAAAAATGTTATGGTAGGTAAGTAGGAAGGATCAAACCCGGAGTCATGAGTAAAAGTAGGAAAATAAAGTGTGAAAAAAAACAAAAAAAACATCTGCAACGTTAACAGTTCGGCCACCAAGAAAAGTCCATTCCAGTTGTTTAGGAAAAAAAAAAAAAACGACTACGGTAGGTCGGCGCGAACGTGAAAATATAATGTAAATTGTCCAGCACGCTAACCACTACGCCACAGAGCACTGCAGCTTAGTTTAGTGATTTTAAATAACTTCACATGAAAGAACTACGAAGCCAAACCGGTGTTCTCTTCTCAACTGTTCTTGTGAACGATACCCAAACGGTGTTAAGTGGTGGCAGGGGGAGGAGGAATTTATTAGAGAGAAAATATTTTACCACTTCCATTGATCTTAACCGATTTTGGCCGTGACTTCTCAACAGAAAAAGTATAGAAATCTAAGATTATCGAGGAATTTGAGAAATAATAAGCCTATAACACACCTCAGATATTGTCCTGCCGTTTGTGCATATTATATTTGCATGAAATATCTTGATTTTTAATCCTAATGATGTCAAAATCAGACGGGAAAAAATGAGTTCATTTTATTTATATAGAGAAGATAATGTTAAAAAAAGATAAATTCATAAAAAATAATTTCATTAACTGTCAGTTTGTTTCGTTTTTTTATGAGTAAAAAGAAATAACATTTCTTCATCGAACTTACTTAAAATGGCAATGTTTTGTCCGAATATAATTTTCTTTAAATCCCGTAAAAGTGGTTTAATAAATATACAAATATATTTTATATTTTTGTCATGAAATAGTTTCAATTTTCATCAAGTTTTCATTGAATAACCTTTACAATGACAAAATATGTAATTTAATTGTAAAATCTGCCAGCGTAAGCACGAACTAAAATCGAAGAACTTTTTGTGCGACACCTGCATGAGTCGTTTATAAAAATTTATAGATGTGTTTGACAATTACTAGGTTCTCATACTGCATAAGAAACGAAAGCAAAATAAAATCAAAGCATCTCTATTCTTTTATTTGGTGTACTGCTTAAATATGCTTAGAGTTTAAATAACATTTTCATACACATCGAATGAGCGCATCACATGTATATCACTGAATTATTCTCCGTCCCAGATTATTTGGAAATATAATGAATGTTTCTGAAGTCGCCCTTCTTTTAATCGTATTTCATTATTTTCCGATGATTCCTTCAATGGCCCCGTGTTAATACACGTATAAAGTCGGTAACTAACGTGTTTTGACACAACAAAGACGACACTATGATAGCATCTGACCCCGGATAACAGATGTTAAAGCGTTTTAATCCGAACATATCGGAATGTTTCTACTCGGAAACCGGTTAAAACCAAGCACGCTGGCGTAAAGATCCGTCTAATCTGTGTTGGTTAACGATGAAAATGCTGCTTAAAGATGAAAAATCACTATTTTCATAAAATGACATTTGGAAATTTAGCGTTATATAAAGACAAACAAGGATGCGCGGTGTAACGTTCCACAGGTAATGGATGCACGTTATGTCCAGTTTCAGTCGCAAAGGTGATGGAGAATAAGAAGAGGAGATATGATTAACCCGATTTTTTGTTTCGTGCGACGGCATTAATTTCTTCGTCGTTACCTCGGTGACGACAGCTGCCTGGTCTAAAAAGTTCTCCATGTCTCTTACGAGATCTCGAATGTTATCTCGCCTTCCGTGATCGTTGTCTATTTCGTACGTACGGTAGCGCATATTAATTAAAACTTAATCAGCACATCTGATATATTATCAGATCAAAAATATGAGTTAGTCCTCTCTGGCTCAAATACAATAAATGAATGCTAAACTTAATTTCGGAATTACTATTAATTCATTTACACTTTTTAATATACAAGATTACAAGAAACACGGTTATTTTAGAAACGATATTGAGTTAATCTAGAAAGACTTAACATTTTCCAAGATTAAACTTAATCATTGTTTAATGTTACACGCAAATCCTATTAATGCTGTAATTTGATAATTTTTTTGTTGTCGACTCTCCCACTTGTTCAGATGAGAATATTATATCTAAAAAAAACTATTTATGGACTCTTACACGAACATAATACGGCACAATTACGTTGCCACACTAGTTCTCAACAGATCACCGAAGATGAGCAAGGTAGAGCCTGTCCAGTACCAGACGGGTGACCATATGGAAATACGAGGCGCTGTATGTACCGCGAGGTAACATACCAGGTTGAAGAACTGGCGCGAGCTAATCTTTCTGCCGGGGGTTATGGGGCTATCTTAAACCGTGGTAGGCACACCATCTAGTGATGGCGTCACGATAAAAATACCCTTGATAGCCCTGGCGAAGCATCAAGTATTCAGTTACCAGCAAGATTAGAATTACACTACAAACTCGTGTAGTGAGTTCAATCTCTGCTGCGGCCGCGCTGGATGGATGGAAACGAACGTAGCTTATAGTTGGGTTATTTTTCAGTATATCTTTTTAGATATGAATGTACTTATAAATTAATCAATTCCATTTACTTCCCATTAAATTAGACGTTCTAATCAAGTATATATATATATATATATATATATATATATATATATATATATATATATATATATATGCGTGTGTGTGTGTGCGTTTGTGTGGGTTTGTGTGCGCGTTTGTGTGCGTGTGTTATACAGGGTTTTCTAAAGGTCTTGGGCACATTTCAAGTCCTCATATCTGCTTAATGTGTCCAAGACTTTTGGAACACCCTGTATATACGGATATATTGCATTTGCACATAATGTGCGTTCATTTAACCTTCTACAAAATGTAATTTGTAAGTAGACCTTGCAGCTTAACGAAGAATACAGATGCAAAATTGAACGTAACAATTTTATTGACAAAACCTTTTAGAACGATTAGTGATATTATTCTTTATATGATATATTTGTAATCTACGCGCTTTATAATGAAAATCATATTTCCAACATCATGATAATTAAAATGCTACATAAGAGTTAATCGTTACAGACTTGCAAAATATATTCCCAACGTAATCGTAACAGGATTACGGACGGAGATACCTATTAATATTATTTAGAATTTTATATTACATGGAACTTTTATAACGAAATGCGAAGAAACCATGGCGTTTTTTTTTTTTTTTTTACAACTGTAGATTAAATTCGCTTGGTGGTTTAAATTTCAATCTTCAATACGACACTCAAAATACAATTGCAAATTCGTTAGGTTTCATACTCAGTAGACTATAACATGCTTAATTAGACAAATTTGAAATTCCGTGCAGATTCCAAAGTTCGACAAACAGTTTTCCGAATTCGAAAAATACACCCTTTTAAAATTCGGAATTTAACTCGCCCGAAGCATTGCGAAGATTAAGATAGGAACAATAATGCGAACAATATGAATAATACAAATAGTCATTACTTTTAAACGTTATAAAACGACCCTGGTGTCTAACTCTGTCCTGTGGGGAGACATTCTAAATAGGAACAAATAGTTATTACTTTTATGAAGAATTTCGAAAATTTGTACTTTTTGGTTGGATGTCTTTTGTAAAAAAATTATTGCGTCCTGTTTATTTTCCTCGTTGATTTCGCATTTTTCATTTGTAAATTTGAAAGAAAAACTTATAAAAGGTATTCATTGTGAAAACAAAATACCGTTTGCCAATGTTGCCCGTTTCCAAGCAATCACCTCTTATATACAAGTTATATTTATAAATATCATGTAACCTATTGATGCTAACGTGTTGGTTTCAGAAAAGAACAATTAAATTCATTCACTCATTATTTACTTAGTTCCTTAGTGTATTTCTTAATTTTTTGTGTACTATATAATGTAATCGTAAGGGATGCGCCGAAAATATAAATGATTATAGAAAGAAGTAATAAAAATTTAATTGCGATACATCAATTCAATTTGCGCGTTTAACGAGTGTCAGGACAACTGACGGAAGCACCGACCGGTCGACATGGAATCTTAAAGAAAAGACCAGGCGCATCCAAATAATTCAGTTCTTGATCAATATAAAATTACACAAGCGGTGCTGGATAGAAAGGATCCACGCCGTAAACTCAAACGGCAATCTCTGTCCTCATCTCCATGTTCCTAATCCGCAGCTTTTCATTGGCTCCAGTCGTCAGATTGATAACGAGGCTGTGGTCGCCATTACGCAAACGCTTCTCATTGCAGTATGTCGTGTGTGGAAAAGAGTGAGAAGATGGAGAACAGTGATCATTTAAAACTCTTGTTAGACGTGGATTTATGCTGACAGTCGAATAATTTGTGGATACAGCCGGTGGGATTACCTGACATCCACATAGCCTGTTCACACCGATACGCATGTCTCATCCCTTTCTATTGAACAGCCGCCTTGACATGGACATTTCCGCGAGGCAATGTCATCCTCCCTCGTTTTCATCGCCCTTTACACGATTTTAGTTCGTATCCTTTATAAACCTCTTCGTTTTAGTTAGTCCGAGCGTGTATCTCTTCCAATACCGGCTGTCGCCGAGTTTTAAGCTGCTTTATTAATACACTACGTGCCTCTCATTTGGGACTTCACTTTGAAAGTGACACTTTGCTAAAACTGAATATAAAAACGTAATAGGGTAAGAGCTTTCATAAAAAATAAATAAATAACATAAAAAATTGTTGGTTCATTATTTTACCTATATGTCATCGTATGCACAAAGCAAAGTGAATTTTCTCACAATTTCATTGAATGGAATAGATTGTGAATATGTTAAATACAGTCAATCATTATAATTGTAAGTATCATAAAGTTTGCTTTTTTACAGTCGTATTCAACACTATACACATTTGGATCAGTCCATGTTTTCGTCTCATTACTTATGACATAGAAAAGCAGAAATATACTACTTACTTAGTTAAAACGTTCCTTTTTACTACCTGAAGCAGTACACTAGTCTATAAGGATATGTATTGTAATATTATTTTAATATTACGCATTATTATACAATCAGCGTTCCTTTTTATAATATATAGCTCTTCTGTTTTGTAGCAGTTTACAGCAGTATTATCACTTCTATGCCTATATATAGCAATGATAATTTATATATATATATGCTTATATATATGCATATAGATATATGCATATATATATATATATATATATATATATATATATATATATATATATATATATATATACAAATCACACAAGCGATGAAAGCCGCAGACAAGAAATATCAGACGCGAGCTTCTCCCTCATTTGAGCGTATTCGTATAAAATATCCAAACCACAGTTTCAATTAAAAAGATCAGATCAGTTCTATAAATACATTTTCTAGATCCATATTTGGGGGGATAAAATCAAAATTTTTGTCAAATTAAAAATAATATGTAAGCTGCCATTTTATCATAGAGCAATATATGCATTCTTTTTACGCAATAGAACAGTATTTTATTTTTATTAACGCAACAGAATAAATAATATATATATATAAAATAAGTTTGGGGGGGGGCAAAAACAAATCTAGCAGAGAGCTTTATACGGCTCTCTTTAGCCAATACTCCTTGGAATATTTTCTGAAGAGAGCTAGATATGGGTATCCTAAAGTGACCTACTTATCGGATTTGAAACCGACGGTAGGAATGTCATGTTCTATGTAAAAACTTTCTGTAACCAATGTATATATATATATATATATATATGTATATATATATATATATATATATATATATATATATATATATATATATATATATTAAGCTAAAAACAATGTAGAGGAAGCCCGGAAAAGATGAAGTAAAAAAGAAAAACAAACAGATGTAGACGAGTATAGTTGAGTAGAGGAGTGTCTAACCTTTATGTGACTATCATTCTTCACTTCAATGTGTAATTATTTATAACCAGGTAAGACACTACCTACTCTTATATATATATATATATATATATATATATATATATATATAAACATATATAGATATATGTGTGTGTGTGTGTGTAGAAATTCGTATGTATGTGAGTGCGTGGTTACGTAGAAGTATGTTTCCGTGTACACTGTATTTATTTATCTTGCCTATTTTAAGGGAAGAGCATAGCCGGTATCTGCAAATTCCGGATAAAGCAAGTAAGTAAATGCCTATAGTAAAATGTAAGTAAATATATCTACAGGATATGGATGTGTGGGTAGATTGATATATTAGATATATAGAAATATTTAAAGACTAAAACAGAAATGCAGATTAAAAAAAAACAACCAAGCAAAGAAGAAATAACGAATTAAAATAAAGGCGTATTTATTAAGTTATAAAGTATTTAGTAAGTATGTAGAAAATACGATAAAGTAAAAGAAAAATTATATATATATATATATACATATATATGAAAAGTTAAAGTAATAATTATGTACTTTCAAAATTATCGTAATTAAATTGTGACTTATGTTTAGAGAAAGAGATCAGTTCGTTTTTAGAATGTATTATATTGTTACTTTGAGGGGAAGTAAGTATATTTATTGCTTCGGTTGTGCAGAGGCGACATGACTTAGAGTCTGGAGTATACAACTTAACCTTTTTATGATCGTCCATTTGATTGAAAAGGGGGTATTATTTTGTAAAGTAGTTAGAGAAGTTGTTTGGTTATTATATGAATCATGGTTGTTACTAGAAAAATATGGCTTGATATTCTTATCTGAATTAATGTTGAAGTAGCTCCGATATATGGTAAAACTAAAGTATATTATACATATTAAAGAATTAATATTTATAAAGTATTCTCAACCAGATGTAAAAGATCGATAAAACCAAATAGGAGATAGAGCTTATAATAAGAGCAAACAGTTAATACAACATGTTAAAAACACTCTGAAAAAGAGTTAAAACATATTTAATCGAAAAAGGAAACACTTGATAAGAGGATAGTCCTTAATCCGCGGAGTTTCGAAGAAATAATTTCCTTCTCATCCGAGGGTAGAAATTAGCAAAATGCGGGAGCCGATTGTTCATAGAAAGTCAAAGACCTTACTTGATAACAAAAAGTGAAGCAGACGGAATATAGTGAAGAAACAGGCGATTACACACGAATGGATAGTCATATTATAAGTTCTATCTCCTATTTGGTTTTATCGAACTTTTACATCTGGTTGAGATTACTTTATAAATATTCATTTTTAATATTTATAATACACTTTAGTTTTACCATCTCGGATCATTTTTGTAAGTTAACTGTAATTGTAATATATATATATATATATATATATATATATATATATATATATATATATATATATATATATATATATATATATATATATATAGTTTTTTTAAATATCAGTACTTCTTTACCCAGTTCAACAGTTTCACAGAAGTGAAATAGTATAGTTTTTTCTTCTACTGCATATAAACTTTGTACGGAAATGTTTTCCGCGTGCCTTAACAATGCATGAAATGTCATCTTAATGATAATTAATTAGAGAGGTAACTAGTTGTGTAGGCTTTAAGCATTAAATTGTCTGTGATAAACGTGATGCGTTTCATTATATTTGCTTGAATAAAAGGTCACTACGTGATGAATATTAATTAAGTTGCGTAATGATGCAATGCTTCTTTGCACGGATACAACAGCCGTTTATAGTATGCGGTTGACGATAGAAACTATAGCTAAATATAAAATAACAAACCCCATTTATTTCCATTACTTAATAACTTATAATACTTTGGCACTCTTAAATGTTCATTTACTTTTTCAACCCTTGTCCTTTTCAATAAAAACTTTGTCTACTTATGGATTCATACAGGTTTTTGATAAGTCGTAATTCCTTCTATACCGTTTAATCAAACACGTGAAAGGCGTACCATACAGCAAATAAAATCAAATAAATCTATATATCTATAAAAGTGAACGTGTGTGCGTGTCTGTGTGTCTGTCTGTTGTTCTGTGTGTCTGTCTTTGTGCCTGTCTGTGTACATTCCCCTACGCAATAACTCTGTCAATTTTTAGTCAACGGACTCGAAATTTGATATGCAGGGTACTGAGAGTTGGGAAAATATATGTGATCAGGCTTCGGCCAGAAATTTGGCTGCTAAGGGGTCAAAGTTCAACGATTTGACCGTGGAGATCTCCACCAAACTCTTGCGCCGATTTGAGTCTAAACACTTGAAATTTTAGATATAGGTTCCTTTGACATGGATGTTACTTAATAATCTTATTTGAGCCCTAAACAACAAATGTTAAGGGGTCATAATAGGTGTCAAATTAATTTTTTGTTTTTGATTTTTTTTTTCCTCAGCAAAGACCTCCAAACACTCGGGCATTCCGGCCACCCATGCTAGTGTTTATATAAAAGTGAACATGTGTGTGTGTGTGTGTATCTGTCTGTGTGGCTGTTTACATTTTCCTACGTCATTACTCTCTCAATTTTTCGTCTGCAAACTCAACATTTGATATACAGGGTACTGAGTTTTTTTCAAAATCTATGTGATCGGTTTCGGCCAGAAATTTGGCTGTTAAGGGGTCAAAGTTCAACGATTTGACCTTGGAGAATTCTACCTTACTCCTGCGCCAATTTCGGGTCTAAACACTTGAAATTTTAGATATAGGTTCCTTGGGCATGGATCTAAATTAATCATTTTATTTGAGCCAAACACAATACATGTTAAGGAGTCATAATATGGGGCAAACTTTACAAAATTGGCCGTTTTCTTTTCTGTTTTTTTTTTTTTGCTAAACATACACCTCCAAACGCCCGGGCAATGCCGGGGACCCATGCTAGTGGTCTGTAATATAGTTATATTGAAATTGCTTACTAACGATATATATATATTTTTTGAATACACAGATGTGTGTATGATGTGCGTCAATGTTACTGTGTCTGTATACTTACATTATAAACAATATGCGAATCATGAAATACTTAAATATGTTTAAAAAATTCTTAGAAAAAAATCTGCATAATTTACATATTAAAATTTACAATAGTGTATATATATGCATGTATATATGCTTAATACTGCATATATTGTTATTATTATTATTAGTAGTAGTAGTAATAGTAGTAGTATTACTATAACATGGTCTGTTTTTGCTATAACTTTTTTCCATCGTTGATATATATATATATATATACACATATGTATTTATATATATATATATATATATATATATATATATATATATATATATATATAGTTTATAGTGTTAGAAATTATAAGGTATATGCACAGATTATAGGTTTAGTGTATAGTTGTTGAGTTTATAAGATATATATATATATATATATATATTGTATGAGTTTAGTGGTATAGTGTTATAGTTTATATATATATGTATACATATATATATATATATATATATATATATATATATATATATATATATATATATATATATATATAATGCCAACAGTTTATAGTGCGAAGAAGATTCTGGTTGCAGTTTGATTGCTTTATGAAAATATTTACTGCGATGTATTTTTGTTGATTATTACTGCCTGTACATATGATCTCGCTTGCCGATTTTTTTTTTATTCTACATTACACATGCTTTAGTAAAATTAAAACAAACATTTATACACGTATATATTAATAATTCATATAAATAGTATGTCGTTTAATGTAATGCCCCGCAACGACCGCACGGGTTTGAAAGTAATTTTTGAAAGTGTTGACTATTTGCCACTTGTTAATAGGCACACTCTTTTCTCTCTCCCAACTATTAATAGGTTAGTTTTCTGCTTGTGCATAATTCTTTAAACATATTATACATCAGATTCCTTAGTATTTTCAGATTTAGTTTTTAACATAGTCCCTGGTAATATTTTGCTAGTTTTGACAATGTGAGAACTGGTTACTGTCTAATCTCCGATTAACTTTTTGTTCTTTTATTCGGGTTTATTACGGACACCATTTCATCGGTCAATAATAAGCAATTTAAGTTGTCGGCTGGTAATTCTGACAATAGAAAATTGTTGCCATGCTTATTTCTGACAGAAGGTAAAGGCAGCTAACCTTTACCATACTTTTTTGACAAGTTAAATCATTATATGTTGTTTTATAATGTTGTATTTGAGCTACATTACCGAGAACCAAGTAAACCAACTTCAGGGAATTGTAAATCACTTATTGCTTTTGGTAGATGTTATCGCCGAAAGTTCTAAGTTCAGTGGTTCCCAATTTCCTATCCTTACATCATCAACGCTCTTATCCCCATCTGGCATCAATTGGGATGGATGGCTCTCTTCTGCGAGAGGCCCCGTGTTTTGACAAGCTTCTGGGTTTGACCTTTACTCCTACGACAAAAGGAGCTTGCAGTTCTTGCAAGGTGGTATCGACGTCTGGGAGTTTTTGTAGAAAAGAGGCATTACTTATCAAGGCCCGGATGCCAGTCGTCGAGGATAAATGTTAATGGGTGAACAGTGGTCAAGTGGAACATACGAGTCATCGTTAGTAGTGGAAGGTTGGATTACTTAAGGGGGTGGATTATCAAGAATTTGTTCACGTTGGACTTAAACACAATCATTGTGTAGTCAGTTGAAAAGCAGGAAAACAGAACAGAGCTCCACAGGCGTACAGTTTTAATAAAGAAGCATTGCTGATGGAATCTACGTTTAGGTTTAAGCACAAATAAAAAGTTGGGGGGAATTATTGATAGTAGTTTCAGTTAGACGAGTATTTTTCAGGAAATCCGGTCAGGGTAGGACTATAGATTAGAGCTCAGATGAGCACTTGTCATGAAAATACGGACAAAACAGGAGCAGACTCGCGACGTCTCTTGTGTAGGAAAAATATTCTAGGGAAGTGAAAAATGCATCCCCCACTAGGGCACGAAGTCTATTTCGAACTCTTTCAAGGTAGGATAACATGCTTCAAGCAGATCCTGCCCAGAGGTGGCAAGAGCACTTGGATCTTATATATGTAGCGAATTGCACTAGAACTGAATAATGATCCCACCATTTTCCTACCAGCCCTGACAATGGATTTGATGTATGTGTTCCATCTACGGTCAGGAGTAAAAGGCAAGCCCAGAAGTTTGCCTTACATATAAAGTCCGCTCTTCCTATCTTGTAATGATCAGGTTCAATGTTTCTTAACTCCGATGATTCAACAAGATGCGGCGGGTCAACGTGTTTTTTCGTTCGATTATTACGAGAAATGTAGCAGTACTAGAGCAATTCCGAAAAATATGAATAATTAGGGAGGGAATGAGAACGCGGATTAACCCGACGCTGTATTAAGCAGTGAAAATATCCCATAAAACATTGAGTGTAATAACCTTCTACGGGATTTATGAACAAAAATCTAAAGGTTATAGTACCGAAAGACAATAAGAACACGACATCAAAGAGACGTTAACTACAACACTCCTATAATGTCAATGTTGCCCTCCCGAAATACACTAACATAGAATGGGTAATACATACAGTTTATCATTTATGCCCGGGTAACAAAAAATGTTAGCTTTTGTGCATTTATAATTACTGAAAGAAAAATGAATAATGAGAGGTCGATAACACAAAGCGATACCCTGAAACAGTGCCAATAAAATGTAACTTCCGTTTTCCTATTAATTCGAAATTCGGGTGAAAAACACAAAAATGTTTCACTCGTTCGTATTCACTCGCTTCAATTTTACGCTTTTAATCATTTGTCGATGTATTAAGATGTTATCATTGATACATTGTCGCTCAATTGACCTACGGTTATAAAACCAATTAATATTGATAAAATAAGACACAGTTTAATTTGTAAACTTTTCACTGACTATTTTTATTTCGACAATTACAACTAATATTTCATATCCTTACTGTTTTGTTTGTATATCTCTTAAAAATTCACGAGTTACGTAAATACTATGTGAAAGTATTATTTTTTTAAATTCATTTACAATTGATACCATAACACTTTACAATTGTGTCTTTTGTCATTTCAACTTAAATTGTATAACAGCTAAACGTGGCATTCCTACAAAAAACGACAGATTCTGTCAAAGCACCCGTTCACGCATAAATATAAAAGATGCGATAAATGAAAAACTCATAATAAATAGAGAGGAGTTTCGCGCATTATATTGCACTTAATTAAGATCGAACATGCTAGAAAGTGTTCTTATAATCACAAGCACGAACTCACTAACAGCCAACGACACGTACTATACGATGTGATGCTCTTTATAAATCAACACAGTGGAATGTGTATATGTTTAAACATAAAAGAATGGGCAACACAAAAAATGGTAATTGTAGAATACTTTTTAACATTTCTTTTGAAAAAATATTGAAAACGAGTTAGAACAGAATGTCAGATAAGTTATGTCACGATTTATTCTCATCGCATGAAAATTTAAATATTAACTAAGAAAATTTTATGAACAGACACGCGGCATATCCATAAAAAAGATCTTGGTTAATGAATCAAATTCGCAAATGGAAAATAATAAATGATTTATGGTTAAGGTAATTGACACAACAATAGAAAATCATCAATCATTTTTAGAATATAATAACTTTGTTGGAAGTGTTTCATAATAGTGCAGAAGAATGTTAATATCAAATTATTATTTTGCTCAATAACCATAACAGATATCTTAAGCTATGAATATCATATAATGTAACCAGAATATATGTATATTTTTTATCGTATGAATACTTATAAAAAATTCTGAAAAAAGACTTTTTAAGAGGAAACTTATCATACATCAATCTGACAAGGCTGACTAAGTGAACTGAGAAATATATGCGTTTGTGTATATATTATTATGATATTACAAAATCTGTTAAAACCTTATGGATTCATGTGTCGGCATATACATATACGTATGCGAATGTCGTTATAGTCTTTATGTATATGTGTACATATGAGCACATGAGATTATTTACAAGAGATTCCCAATGTATCAAAGCCTAAATGCAACGCACAGACAATTTTCTATGAGTGGGCAAACTTGTAGAAATTTATTATCTAATAAGACAGTCTAACAAAAAAAAAACATTCGAGTTTACTGTGTGGTTGTACGCTGAGAAACATCCTAGCAAAACAACACCCGTCAGCAGGCAGTTCTAGAAAATAATCGTTGTGCATGGGAGCTGACTATAGATTCAGGCGCGGATAGATAGCTGAAAATGACTGATAGTCATTTGTTGCATAAATTCATGCCGCTTCAGAAAAACAAGGCTCTAAAACATGTTTTTATATTTGGCACAATGGTATATATCATTATAGAGCACCTATTCTCTTCTACAACATAAGGGTCATCGTTTTTGATCATATAATGTATTCCTGTTTGTCAGAACCGCCAAGTCGATTGTCAACTAGATAAAAAATCACATTATCGATACCT
Source organism: Euprymna scolopes (assembly GCF_053919585.1). Classification (NCBI taxonomy): domain Eukaryota; kingdom Metazoa; phylum Mollusca; class Cephalopoda; order Sepiida; family Sepiolidae; genus Euprymna; species Euprymna scolopes. The sequence goes on along the minus strand of NC_136515.1, from coordinate 42,739,526 downwards.
CCTAATTTTCGCATTTAATCAGGGTCAAATACCGAGTGAAGAGACCAAGGGTATTTGTGCCGTATATGGAGAAACCGCAACAGCTGAAAAAATGTTCGAGATTGGTTTACCAGATTCAAACACCGTAATTTTGACTTCAATAACGATTCTCATTCCGAGAGACCAATCACGATGCACAAAGACCAACTCAGAGTACTTTTAACAGAAAATCGCCATCAGACATGTCGAGAATTGCGTTAAAAGATTAAGTATGATTGTGCAATGATTTCACGCCACCTGCAGTCAATGGGATTTACACAAGATTGTGGACCTTGGGTCCCACACGAACTTACTATTTCTGTTCAAATTCTTTTATGTTCTTTAAACAATCCGCGAGGGCTTACGCAACAGCATAATAGATGTGTGTATTTGTACGTTTGGTTAGAGGAGACCACGGATTGAAGCCCTGACAGGAACCTGCCATGAAATTTATAAGACAGAGCAAAGCGCGTAACGTCTTTTCTATGAGTAAGAGGTTTCGAGGAAGAGAAAGTGAGTACCTATTTTAAACGTTTTGCACTCTGTCAAGCGAGTAGGGTGCTCTCAGCCGATCCATCACATGTCAGGGGGTATTTAGCTTTTTAAATAGGTAGAAAGTTGCGTCAGGAATAACATAATGCTGGAGCAGAAAAATGGCATAAATATGTTTCCAGCGATATTTGAAACTGAATTTATATATATCTTCCATTTCAGCTCAGGAGGAAAGATTAATGCAAGAAGCTTGTCGGAGCAGGGAGCTCCTTTCATAACAGCTGGTGCTAAGTAATTATTTGAGCATTGATGGTCAAAAGCTAAAAAATTGCCGATTTCATCTGGCAAGTTTATTTATAATATATCATAAATAGATTCGAAAATGTTGTGATTTTGACCATCCTCCTACACGCCGCATCCCTATAAAACGCCACGCTAGTCCAAGGAGCGAACTATATTCTGTATTGACGGGTTGCCTTTTTACATATCGAATGCTGAGGTTTATTTCAAGCAAAGCCACTCCTTATTTGCAATGAAGACGTCCTTTTTTAACAGATAAGTTGTGAATTTGCAAATACATTTTTATATGCAAATGCTTACATTATATTGTTTTCATTTTTTAACTTATATTTTTTTTATTTGGATTGTTTATTAAATGTTAAATACGCATTCTCGTCCAAAAATGTGCCGATTCTATCTGACAAGTTTATTTTAAATATAGCATAAATAAATCCGAAAATACCGTTCTCTTGACCCCCTCCTTCTACACTACAGATCACTATAAAACGAGCGAGATTAAGAAAAGTCCTGATAGTTGTTAACCATCTGTGTATTGCCATAGATAGTAGATTTTCAGCATATATATTGACGAATGCACTTGAATGTAGTTTTGGAGATCATTGATAAAGTTTAGGTTCAGTGTTGAGCCGCAGCCGGATTCCTAAAGATGAATAGCATTGCTACTTTCAGCTTCGGAATTCCTCCCATCAAGGAGAAAGCATGTAATGGTTGAGAAGACATTCCCAGATATTCCATAGCTGGAAAGACCTTTATGCCAAATCCTATCAAATGCCTCAATACGGTTGAAACTATTGTCGTAAAGAGGGAATCCATATCAGTAGATTAATTACTCCTCTGTAAGATTACAATTGCTTTTAACTTTTTTTTTTAGGGGTGCGTTGCAATTTTTTTTTTTTTCATTTAATACGGATTGCAAAAAATGACTCAGGACACACAGAAATCTACGTGGTTTGTACATAGAGACAAAAGACAGGTACCAATTATTTTCACATATTGAGAAAACTAATAAGAGTTTCAAATGTGTACGATGCTATTTCATTTTTATGAGTCAATTGAACTGTCCGGGTTGCAAAATTTTCAGTATTATATCTGGAGTATTGTAAAATTTGCGAGTGTCAAATGTTCTTGATAATTGTGGCACCAAAACGAACAGTTAGATAGATGCCGCCTAGATAGTTATCGGTCTTGGGAGAATATCTGGAAAGTATTTGATCCTGGCTTATTGTATATATATATATATATATATATATATATATATATATATATATATATATATATATATATATATATACAGTCCTGGTGAAATCCATAAGACCACTTAAGAAAGTAAGTGTTTCGCATATTATCGAATTTTTAATCAAACAAATGGTTGAAAACATTGCCAAAAGGTGAAATGTGATGAAAAAATGCAATCTGCTTCATTCGAAACCTTAACCCTGATGTAATAATCATTTTTTTAAAAAACAAACATTTTCAGCTGGTCAAAATAATAAGACAACTGATAATTTATCTAACAAAAGGCAATTATAAATTATTAAAAAGGGTATCAGTATTTAGTATAGCCTCCATTATTATGAATTACTTCAAAAATTCTCTTCGGCATGCTTGCGACTAAGTTTTTTACCAGTTGCGAAGGAATGTTATCGCATGTACTGAAAACTGAATCAGAAAGTTCCTTTATCGAATTATTCTGGGTTCCATCCTTTAACACTTCTTCTTCTTCTTTCAACGATTTTCAATGGGATTGAGGTCCGGAAAACATGGTGGATGATCAAATAATTCTATATTATTTGAAGAAAAGTATTCTCGTGCTTGTCGAGAAGTGTGTATCGCAGCGTTGTCTTGCTGTAAAATCCAATTTCTTCCTCACAGACGTGGACCTTCAGTCCTTGTAGAAGCATTTTAAAGTATTGACATGTACTGCAATGATGTTTGCCGGCCTTTCACTACTTGCAACTGTAGGGACTCGGCTGAGGGGAAAGCACCGCAGATCATTAAAGACCCCCCTCCACTATGCCGAGTTGAAAAAGTATATTTGGGCAAATTTTTATCATGCCAATAGTGTTGAAATCCATCTGGACCATCTAGATTAAACTGCTTCTCATCGGAGAAAATTACATTTTCCCACTTCTCTTCATCTCAAGTCTGGTATTTGGTGGCATATTTAAGTCGGTTAGTTTTGTGCTGTTCAAGAAGACGTCGTTTCTACAGTCGCTTTCATTTTCAGATGCCTTCTGATGGTTTTAGGACTACATTCTGTTGCTGTTTGTCTTTTCAATGGACTTGAGCTAATACTGGAGTTTTTTTTAACTTCCTCTGATACGGCGATCCAGTGATGGGGTTATTTTTGTTTGGTCGACCTGGACTCTTTTTGTGCCCATATTGGTCTGGATTTCTTTTAAAAAATTGTGATGACCCTTTTGCTACGATTCACTTCGTTTGCAATGGATCTATGGGAGAGTCCACCCCTATTAAGCTCAAAGATCCTTCCTCTCTCAAACTCTGGCAATGGTTTCCCTTTTGCCATTTATAATTTAGGAAGATGTTTTGTTTTTATCCAGTAACAAGTTGCTTTTAGTAACATAGAAAGTTTTTCGTATTCATTTTCAAAACTAGCCGATTTTATTAAAGTGCTCTTATCATTTTGACCAGTTAAAAATGTTTAGTTTTTTAACAAATAATAATTAGATCAGGGTTAAGGTTTCGAATGAAGCAGATTTCATTTTTCCATCTGATTTACCCTTTTGGCAATGGTTTCAACCATTTGTATTATTAAAAATTACACATTATGCTTAAACGCTTACTTTCTTAAGTGTTCTCATGATTTGGACCAGGACTGTTTATACGTTATAACATATATTTATGTGCATTTCTCTTATAGATAGAAGTTCAAACTTTGCTCTAGAAAAAGATACTGAAAGTTTACACTTAAACTTGTATCTTCAAAAAATATATAATTAAATATTTGTTTATAAAATAGTTGACTTTATTAAATAATTTGGAATCGCTATATTTTTAATTCGAAAATCTTCTTTGATGCGCTTATATATTAACGATAGATTTATTCTTTAGATCTTTCTTATAGATAAAAGCGGTGCCGTTAATCCGGTTACGAATGAATATTTACATTCTTAGTCGAATGATAATAATAAAGATCTGTAAAACTATCATCGATAAAAATTTGCTTGATTGAAATCGTCATGCTCTTAGTTTCAACGTATACAATGTGTGCTATTCTTATACACTTCGGAAAAAATTGAGATATGATTATATATTTTCGAGCATATTATTTAGCACTGTTAATGTTAGACGGTTTTCTAAATTGAGACACTCTAGTATTTAATTATGTCACGTATCCGATAATCTTCTGTACTTTGATTTTGTCATATGATTATTATTAAAAATAAAGAAGATTTAGCATAATTCGTGGTAGACCTAATACAACATCGATTGTTAATTTTCGCAAAATGTAACATGCGAGATATTTAACCAGAATCTTTTCTAATGTGTCAATTATACAAAGAGGGGAGAATGAAAGACCATTGCTTTAGCTAACGAGGATCTTACTGTGTGTGTTTTTTTTCTGAATGACCCAGAAATTGTAGCATAATCCCCCCCTACGCTCGAAAGGCAGAATGTCACTTAAATCATTATATATATAATATAAACCTGTTATTAGCGCCAAACCAACATGTAGGAACACTTCAAAACATAGACGCTTCGAATGTTGAGACCGAGAACAACAGAAAAACGTGACTAACAAATATGAAACCGCTAGACTAAAAAACGTAGAACAATTTCTGAACAATACTAAAACAACTATAGTAGCCGTTAGAAAGATACATTGTTAAAGTTAAAAGTAGAAACGGAAAAGGGTTATAATCAGGATTCGGTTCTAGGGTTCGGGAAGGAGTGAGTCACGTTTCTGCCCTCTTCTTTTCCAATCGACCACACCTGGTCTCTCGCCACCAATCTTACACCGCACAATACGAAATTCTTTTCAAGAGAAGATGTTCACGATTCTTTTCTCTCTTCTCCCCCAGGGAATTTTCCCTGCTTTTATACCCTCCTATCTAGAAAAAAAAGAAGGGACAGGAAAAAATAGCTTCTCCCATCATGCTCTGCCTACCCAAGATGCCCTCCGCGTATACAAATGCGCCAGCCATCATTTCCTTCTTCTTTCCCAAAGAGCGATGCAGATACGTTCGGTACGTTTCCTTTTTTTTTCTTAATTTCTAAACATATACCCCACACGCCCCCCTGATCTTTGAGATCGATAGGACACTTCATAATTCTTCATACAATCAGGCCTCCTCCTCTCACGTTGAGGCCTCTGGGGGACAACTTCTTGGGGGTTGACGTTTTCAGGTTCACTACAGACATTCTCGTCCAGTTGTAAAGAACCACAATGTGGGTTTAAGTCGAATTGGGGTGCATCGTTAGCTTCTTGGTGGATATCGACTTCCTCCTCTTCACTGCTATCACTGCGCACCGGCAGGGTTACACGGCGCAGGTCTACGATATGCCGGAGAACGCCATTCACCATTACGTTGTTCTTTGACTGCGTTCCCATTACACCCCCCTCCCTCAGCGTGTGGCACTTTTGCATGAGGGGGCTTTACCCACACCTGTTCGCCCACTTTAATAGTAGCTTCTTCACCCTCAATTCCTACCGTTTTGTTGCACGGATGCCGCCACTTATATGCAAAGATGGCTCTATGAGGCACAGTTGTCTACTCTTGTCTGTTTTTTGGTGAGATGGTGTACCAAAACACCACCTCCATGGGTGAAATGTTGTGTTTTTACGCAGCAGCCTCGATAGCGCGATGATTCCTCTCCACTAATCCATTGCCACTCGGCCGATACGCTGTCCTAAAAAATTGTCTTACCCCCCCACCTATCACATTCCTCTTTAAACGCTTCTGATCGGAAAGCGAGGCCATTGTCCATTCACTGTTCCTCAACCGGCCCCCTTTCAAAAGATATTTCTTCGATGACCCCTCCTATCGCTCATGCAGCTTCTGTCCTGATCTCTCTCCATATGGCAAACTTCCCCGGTCCACAGTCGACCATCGACAGATACAGCTTATAGCGATAATGGGTCACATCAATGGCCAATCGCTTCCAGTCCTCTGCAATGTGTAACTTTCCTGCTTCGTGTCTTGATGATCCGGGGTGTATCGATTGGCAATCCTAAGAGTGCCCCACTACCTCCCTGACCTCCTTCTCGATGATTTCCGGGTAAACCTCTCTTGGCACGAATAACGTCCGTTCTCGACCAAAGTGGTGCATTTCATGTAATTTTTAACATCCTTCCCTGCACAGCATACTGAGGAAACTTCCTTACTCTCTTGCAGCTAGGCCTTCTTTACCTGTGTCATCGACTCCGCCTTGCTCTTTTCTGATGGGATCAGCACTACAGATACCTTCAACTGGAATTTCGCTATAAAATCTGCAAGCGACCCAAGCCTGCGCTTGATCAGCATTTCTGCAACCCCTCTGGTCCTAACTCTCTTATCGCCAGTCACTGCTGACCTGATACATGAAACTACCGTTGCCGAATCGTATTTGATTTCAATCGTTTTCAATCCCCACTTCAGGGCCAGATTAATTCCTTTCATAGCGACCTCCAGTTCATCTACGTCGATAGGGGAATAGTCGTTTTTCTTCCTTAACCACGCCGCATCTTCAACAGTTACGCCTCCGATCTCTAATACGACGCCCAATGCCAAACTGCTGGCATCTCACCAAATCACTCCCGCGTCTCCGCCGCTGACGTACCATTCCCACTTTACTGGGTCATCTTTCGTCACTCTCGTGAAGATTTCTTGTAGCATCTTCATGACCTCCTTCGTCACACGGCCCTCCCAGCCATCAGTGCCCGTTTGCCGTTTAATAAAGTTGCACGCTATCCTGAGCCAGTCGGCGATTGTATAGTGTCCCACCAGTCTCCCGTAAACCGAGAAGAGTTCTCATTTTTTTTAGGTCGGTTCCGATTTCGGGTATCGCATTCCCTCGTCTAAATACAAGGCTTACTTTGCCATCTCAGTATAGTTTCAATTCCAACGCCGCTCCTCCATCCAGGGACTCCGCCGGTTTTACATTCAACACATACCTCGCGACATGGCCTCTCATTTTCTCTGCTGTCACCTCTGCTTCCTCCACGATAATATCGTCAATGTACGAACTAGTGGCGTTGTCCACTGTACAGTCTTTACTCTGCACCGTCTTCAGCACGGCAGTCATAATTTTGGGGGCTGAGATCAGCCCAAAGCCTTAACTCGTCAGGCAATACAACTTTCCCTGTGTAGGATCAATTGATGCTTCCAGAGTATTTCATCTACATGGATCTAGAGATAAGCCGACTTCAGGTCGACAATCTTAGTGGCCTGCTTCATCCTCCTCCATTTCCTCATCACCTCTTCGCATACATCAATCCCCTTTCCAGTGTGTCAGGTTACGTATCTGTTTAATTCTCTGAAATCCAGTACCGGTCTAACTTCATTATTTGTGGGATGAACAACCGCCAGTAATGGTAGCACTCCTTTTTTCTTCCCCTGTCCACGGTTTCAGAATTCCCTCCTCTATCCACATATCCACTTCTTCCTCGAATCCTTTTCTTATTTCTCCTCGCGATGTTTTCTCGTAGCAACTTACTTTGTTTCGTAGTTCCTGAGGCCCGGAGATCCATTTCCATTCCACATTCCACCTCTCACCATCGAAACTCGCCAGGAAATCCTCGTCCTCGATGCAGCAAGCCTCTGGTTTTTGTGTTCTGATATTCCTATCACCTTCCGCTCCTGCCATTCCTACTGAACCGAAGCGTCCAAAAGTTACTTGGGCCCCTCTCAACGTAGCGCACCCCAGTTGGTTGATCGCACTTACACGTAAAGCCACATCAATATCACCAAACAGACGACCCAACACCAGGGCTCGTAGTCCAATAGGCACACCTTCACCAGTACTTTCGCTATTGTCTCTCCCAGACTTTTCACCTCCCTGACATCCACAGTCTTAATACTCCTGGCTCCGCTCCATGATCTAGCGACATTCTTCGTTACGAACGTCGTGGTGCAGCCTGAGTCAACAAGGACCATGGCTCTCTTCTTATTGACTACTACCAGTAACTGAGGCAACGTTTCGTTTTGCGCCATTTTCACATAGAAGGGGGAACCACTGGGGCAATGGCCCCCCTTCACTCGTTTCCCTGGTCCTGTGGAGCAACGCAATAGCGGCTAATGTTCCCCACTCATTCACATCGGTAGCAAATACCACCCGGTCTCGGCTCTTTGCAGTCCTTGAGCAGGTGATGACCCTGGTACCAGAAGCACTTGATTGCAGGCTTCCCCTCCTGTCGCCTCGCTTCCTGTCTCTCGTCATTGAAGTGGGGCCTCATGTACTTATTTCCAGTTACAACTGCAGCCACGATTGGGCTCTTGACATTTTTTTTACTAGGACTCTGGCGTGGCCAACAGATCGACCACTTCCATCGTATTGACTTCAGTGAGTCTCTGCATGTTCGCGGAGATTTCTTCTGGGAAGCCATTCACTAAGTATAGCTTTACCGTCATCTCCAGACTCCTCCCCACGAAACCAGCCAATCCTGCCAGTCTTCTGATCTCCGCAGCAAAGACGTCAACAGACTCGCCGGTCCAACTCAAACTTGTCGAGTGCTTCAAATGGACTCTCGGCGAAAGCCAATTTCAGTCTCCCTTATCTTCATCGCGCATCTGCTGGTAAATAATGAGGGCTTCCCCCTCTAAGTAGAGCGGCAGCAAGGTGACCACGTCTTCGATTTTTTGAAACCTTGCCACCATCTTTAATTTTTCCAGCCATTTAATTAGGTCACCCTCCCCAGTGAAGGGTCTAAACATCTAATTTGAGAGTCTCTAGTCAGCCATGTTAATCTGCTTGACTTGCCGAAATAGCTTCTAGGGTTATAATCAGGATTCGGTTCTGGCGTTCAGGAAGGAGTGAGTCGCTCTCTCGACAACAGCACGTTTCTGCCCTCTTCTTTTCCAATCAAGCACACCTGGCCTCTCGCCACCAATGTAACACCGCGCAATCCGAACGTCAGCAACAGGAAATTCTTTTCTAGAGATGTTCACGACTCTTTTTTCTCTCCTCCCCCAGGGATTTTTCTCATCTTTTATATCCTTCTATCTAGAAAAATAGCTTCTCATATCATGCTTTGCCTTCCCTAGATAGCCTTCGCGTATACAAATGCGCCGGCCATCCTTTCCTTCTTCTTTCCCAAAGAGCGATGCAGATACGCCCGGTACTTTTTTTTACTACTTTTTTTCTAACAATATACCTCACAACTCTTTCTATCGATATGAGCAGAACGTAATGCATATTTAAACGATTAAATTCATGTAGGTCCCAATACAAAAAGCATGAAATTTAAAGTTCATTCAAAGCTGGAAAAAAAGAAAATGGGTTGATAAATAATGATTGGAATTCAGGCTTGAGAGTTTGATCCTAACATTTAACAAATAGATGGCAAATTGATAAATGAGATAGCAAAGAACAAAATGTAATCGAAAAATTCAATATGACTTAGATATAGGCGGTAAAAATATACATAAACAACTTAAATAGAAGATAGCAAAAACAGAAGTCTAAGATTATACAGATACAGGCCGGAATATTTCAATGAACAAAGAGTCTGTTAAACAAATTAAAGTCAATTAAAGTAAACGACGACAAAAAATCAACTAAACCTAACGGAAACAAAATGACGACAAAAATCAACTAAACCTAAAAGAAACAAAACACTACTTGAGCAAGATATGGAGAAAGCGATTTGAATGAAATATAATGACAAATGGCTGTAACACACGAGCCAACAAGATACAGTAAATTAAAGATAGAGCAAAAACTAAATCATCAAATGCAACACTAGAGATAACGCTAAGAAAAATCGCCAACTGGAAAGCACTATACATAATGCGCTATACGAAATGGACAATGTTTAAAGACTCAGTGTGATAAAAATATTTTGCAGAAACGTATTGGTTAGTATAAAACACTGAGCAGATTGCACAAAAAATATGACACAGAAAAGAGAAGGAAAATGCAAGGACTATAATACAAATAAAAGGCATACACGGATTATCTATCAGAATGACAAGAGAGTAATCAATAAAACACCTAAACAAAAGAATCACTAATAACAGCCGCACAAAATAACGAGATTACCACTAACTATATTGGAGTGTGGATTGACAAGAGAGAAAAACAGAAATGCATACTCAATAGATAAGGAGACGAAAGGATAAACAAAACAATAGATGCAACTTTAAAAGCCTGCCAGCATCCGCTTTTTGGAGTAATGAACAATAAACTAACACTATATGCAAGTAAAAAATATGTCGTTGTGCCGTATGTCTTCTGCCTGGGTAGAGCGATACGTTATCTCTAAAGTAAGAAAGTTATATTCTCATTTTTTTGTATGTGATACACATACAAATTCAATAAACCGATCGTGTATAGTTCGTGTTATGGTTCAGTTATTTTATGATAATTTAAGATAGAAACAGAAAATACTAAAAACAAAAATTCATAATCAATAACATTGAACTGCGCAAAATATCTGCAGTAATTCAGTATCAACTATCACATAATATAAGTCATATAAAATTGACAAATATAAAGAACTGCATATATTCCGAAAATTAGGATATTGACTTGATATATAAATATAGATGAGATCATATGTGATAATAAGTGATGTTGTTATTGTGGGCAACGTTTTAGACATAATATAAATATGACCAAATAAATGTGATTAATACAACTGTTATACTGTAGAATAATATGGGTGATTCATGGCAAATAAATACGACATCGTTCAATCCTGATAATATATAGTTGATCACGTACGATAGGACTGGGTCAAATATCACCGAGTATAGCTATACTGTTCATTGCGTATTATAGATAAACGTTGATCTTAATTAGACACTTGCATATTTACAGTTTGCGTTAGGTGCCTATCTGATTTGGTGAGAATAATATGAATGAGAGTTTTGATCTAAAACTTTGGCGCCAAAATGAGGATATTCATGATAATTGTGAGCCTTGTAAATACTTTTCTCAATTCGAGTGTCATTTTAACAGCGTTTCGCATGAGGAAACCTCCGTTCTTCTGCAAGTGTATTTTCTCGAGTAAATGGCACATAAAATAGGAAGAGTAGCTGGAAGAATAAAAAAAAACTACACATGACTAAACATCATCACAAAAAATTCAAAAACAGAATAAGGATAATTAATAAATAAAATCGAAATTAATCAAATACGATATCGAAGCATAAATGTGCAAAGTCACGATAAACTAAGTTTAGAAAAATAACGCCAAGATAAGGATTCTCTGTTCCGACAATATAACGTTGGCTCATCAATTCTCGATTCATGGTCCTATGTCAGTAGAGTAAAGCTTGGTGAGTACTAAAACTACTGATCATTTCAGAATATCAGATATTATATGTGCTCCCTGCTTATCTCAACATCATTTTTGTCGTCTGTGATAATTCTTTTCTACTGAAATTAATTAATGTCGACCTCGCCTAGATTCGATTGGTTATAGCAAAACTCCTGCATCACCAATACTCATGCGCCCCCATCATAAGGAGTATATTATGCCTTGAGTCTATACATAATCTGTGCAGATGCCTTTATTCTCATTGCTAAGGACAATTGAAATATTATAAAACCTGAAAACTTAACAAGGTAAATAGAAGCGGTATTAAATAATCTGCATATTACCCAATTATATTTAGTATGGGATCGGTGGAAGAAGAACCAAAAATACAGAAGGCATAACTGAATTAGTTTGGATATTAACAAACTTTGTAAGTACGGAAATTGTTGCAGGAAAGTATTCTTGTTTTTCTAATCATCGGAAAATATTTACCGTAAACATAATGCATAAAGCTACATTTTTTATTTGAGCGTGCAGCATTTATCGCCATTCTTTTTTATGCTTGTCAATTTTGCAAACTGTCACATTATGGAAATAATAAAAAAACAGTTGGTATATCCTGCAAAAATCAACAGTCACCAAACACAGTTTGATTCAGTACGTGTTGTCTATATACACGCACATACACACACACAAATATATATATATATATATATATATATATATGTGTGTGTGTGGGTGTGTGTGTATGTGTGAGCAGAGTTAGGAATAGGTACTGTTTAAAAATATAACTCCCAACAAAATAAAGAAAACAGGAGGCATTGTTAAGTTTATATCATAAATATCCCCAAGGAATAAGCCAAAAACAAAGGTGAATATTGCAAAATACTTTTGACTACTACCCGTCTTGGCTGACAGTAAAATAGCCTGCTAATCCGCTAGTCGAAAGAAATGTTTACCTTCGACATTTCGTTTCGGTGTACTTGTTTTACATAAAGGTCTCTGAGTTCGACAAAATACTACTACAGCTTGTTGGATGTTCAATCATTCAAAATATTGTGCAAATAACGCTCAAGATGAGAACAGTATTTTGAATAATCCAAATTCAGAGAATCTTAACTTACAAAAATTTATAACACACATTGGAATTATTTTCGTGTGATGGAAAATATTTCGGTATAATTATGAAATTAATACCGCGTGGAATTATATTTGAATTATTTCCTTTCCATATATTCTGTCACAATATTAGGGAATGTGCTCGTGCTTCCCCTGCACAGAATTTTGAAGAAAGTATGTGTTTTTCTTTTCTGTGACATTTCTTTTAAATATTTTCAACAGTATAATCTTGTTTTGTATGTAATCTATAATAGACTACAAACGTTTATACACTCCTAGCAATATACATATATATATATATATATATATATATATATATATATATATATATAATTATTATTATTAATTGTATACCTACAAGCATTAGTGCTTTATGTTTTCGCAGTCCTAAAGGCAGAAACTGATAATGACTGCTGCTTGTGGGAATCGAACGCTGCTATTATCATCTTTGACATGATTTGCTAGGATTTTTTATCCAGGCAAGAAAAAAATTACACGATAATTTAGTTAAATTAAATACATGTAAATGTTAAATGCGAGCTTAATAGTAAAAAGTGATCTAATGATCGGTGTCGTATACGTGCATATCGCGAGTTGACTCCTTTCCTTTTTTGTTTTATTTCCCAGCTAGATTTCAACTTTACTAATCTTAAATGGGATTATAATTATAAATAGTTATACTTATTGTTATACTTACGAATACTAGTTTTTCATGCTTTCGAAATATTCGTGCACGCAATTGTACTATTCGAACCCAGTTACAAAGTAAGGTTTTACTCCATTTGTTATTCATCCCCGCAATGGCCAAGCATATGATACCACTCGATTTTATATAAATTTAACACCTTTATAAACATAACTGTGTTTACCACTTGTATATTATAAAAGAGGACCGATCTTTCCCGCTTTACGAACCCACCGTAGGTTTTACAACAACAGATGGCACATAAAAAATATTATGTTTACGCCATTAGCTAGTACGTTATCTAGCTTTAGAACGCAATCACATCCACATTATTACCTAATATTAAAACATTACTTTTATTCCGAGGAGCGGCATATTCATCATCAACTTTGCCTACAGAGGAAGTAACTCAAATGTCACCCACATTTTACCAAGTCCTGTTACTTCTATACCGAGTGCATTTATAATTATTTCTACTTTTCCTGGTGTTATTTATCATTAACTGACTACAGATTTCCTACAAAATCACATATTCTAACCCCCCAACATCCGACACAAATAATGATATCTCCCTTCCACATATCTGGTCCAGCTAATTGGCTAATTAGAATACATTCTATAATTCCCTTAGTTCGGTTATTTCACCAATTAACGAATAGTTCTCAGCTATAAAACACACCGCCATTTAGTTGTATTTATATAATACACTAGCATGGGCGCCCGGCGTTGCCCGGGTGTTTGGATGTGTATGCTGAGCAAAAAAAAAAAGTGGTAGTAGGAAGGCAGGCTCGAACCCGTACCGCAAAGGAGGAAAAGAACGGGGTAAAACCTAACTTTTACGCTGTTACGACCACCGCCAAACCGGAACCGACATTTTTAAAAATTAAGGCTAGATAATATAAAGGAGATATAACTTTCAAAAATATCGGCGAAAAAAGTGACTCCCCTGTAGAAAAGTGCCTAGTTGAAAGGGAAGATATTAATGTTTTTAGACAATTTTTCGATATTTGTCGTATGAAATATCGAACTTTAAAACGATACTGATCTTGAAAAAATCCGTCGCCTCTATTGAAAGTTTAAGGCAGACATGCAAACATACATACATACATACATTTATATATTGGTAACTAAAATTTTTCGACCCAAACTGATAAAAAGCTTGCTCTATCTCTGAATACACTTTATATAAAATTTTAAATGTTTAGACCAGAAATTGTGTGAGTAATTTGGTATAGACCGCAGACGTCAATTTTTTTTTAAATTTGACCCCTATTATGACCCTTTAACATTTATAGTTTCGGGCTCAAATCACTTTATTAAGTTAGATCCAGGTCCAAGGAACCTATATCTAAAATTTCAAGTGTCTAGACCCAAAATTGTCGGAGGAGTTTGGTAGAGTTCTTAAAGGTCAAATCGTTGAAATTTGACCCCTTAACAGCAAAATTTATGTTTCTCGTCACATCGATTTTCCCAAATCTCAGTACCCGGTATTTCAAATTTCGAGTCTATAGACAAAAAAATGACAGAGTTATTGCGTAGGGAAATGTACACAGACAGACAGACACGTTCACTTTTATAGATATATAGATGTACAGTTTCTGTTTAGAAACTTTTATCTTATATTGTTTATTTGAGAACATATTAAACTCAAAAATACACCATTGACAACGGTATTACATTTATTTTACAAGAACGGACACCAGAAATTTGATAGAAAGATACAGAAAGTAGGATACAGTAGAAGAGAGAGAGAGAGAGAGAGAATATACCATGTTGCAGTATAATTTAGGTCAATCACATGTGATAACATTTAATTCAAAACCATATAAAGTGGCTCTTTTCCTTGGCCGATTATGTACGTTTTTTTTTTTTTAGTATTTATTCGTCCCCTTTACTACTAATCGCTCCACGTTCGACCCCGGGAAGTGTTGATAACTATTTTCTCATAGATTTTTAAAATACTTTTTTTAGTTTGCTCTACAGGATCCTAAATGTTATTTGCACTTTTCCATAAGGGGTTGCTTACTTTCTTCATTATTTTTTTATGAACAATATTTCTTCCAGATTTATAACCCCAAAATTATACTTATGTTTTCGAACATATGTATATATTGTTTAATATAAAACAAAAAAAAATCATTTTACGAAAATTGCATGTTTAATCGCGAGCATATGTTTGGCGGACACCTGTGACCACGACTTTTAACATAAAAAAATATATATTTTTTTTAATATTGGCATACTATGTCGTCATTGCAAAACAAAATGTTCAGGTAAAACCAACTCTCTAAATCTGTTTACAGAGAGAGTGAGAGATAGAGAAAGAGAGACAGACAGACAGACAGACTAACAGACAGACGAGAGAGACGAGAGACATGCATAACGACAGCAGGAGAGAGAAAGACGCAGAGAAAAAGCGACAAATTTTATTTACTGAACGTAAACAGAACTTTTTCGCAAGTTCGGGATTAAGTGCTTCCCTCTCTCTCCCTAAATATTTTCCAGAGAGAAAGAGAGTGCTTTTTTCAACATTTGTCCACAGTATCAAACCGACCACAATATATACAGTTAGATAGATAGATAGATAGATGGATAACGCGTTTACTTAAACGCTCCGAATTTTTCTTTTTCTCACTCTCTCTCTCTCTCTCTCTCGTTCTTTCTCTTCCACGCCAAGGCTCTTTCTCTCTCTCATAATGGGTTTACCGAAAGGAAAAGACGGAAAGATAGACAACACACAAAGGAAACGTGAGAGATACAGAGTAAAGGGGGACGTAAGCAGAATGTATTCAGGTTTAAACTAATATACGTTAGGAGTTTTAGATTTAAAAACAATCTTTTATTTAATAAAATGCAATTTTTCGAAAAAATAAACAATGACAAATTTTCCCTTTAGTTATACAATACATCTATATATATATAAGCGAAATGTATGTGTGTATGTATGTATGTATGTTTGTGTGTCTGCAGAAAACTTTTCACCGACAGAACAGAAATTCACAAACTTGGCCTCATATGAAAGCCCACCCTCCGGACGACAAATATCGAAAAATTGGCCCAAAACAACCATCAAAAGTGCGTCAACTGATCGATTTTTTGCAGGGGGGGCCCCAAAAAAGTGACATTTTAATTTTAAACATTACATATTTTTAAATCAATTTATAACTGCCCCCAAAAATACGGGCGCCAACTCTTCTACATAGAGTGTACACGGGGCCGTTTATTTTGGGTCAACTTGTATTTAAAACCCGCTGAGTCATGTCACGTGACCTTGACGTCAGCAAGCTCTAATGGCAGTCTGAATTTATAAACATTGTTGTTATCGGTAAAAAAGTTGTTTAACCCTCACATAAGCTTTACTATGAACTTCTACGCTATGACAGCGTTACCAAAGTTATTAGCGCGTAAAAAATACTTAGATACGATAGTTTTACGAAAAATCACAAGCCAAAAGTGTGAAGTAAAACAAATACGCTTACAAAAAATATTAACAATCGAAGTTTTTACAAAAATAAAAAACAGCCAGACGCCATTTTCTTTTTTAGTAACACTCTTTAGAGTAAGGAAACGAAGTGAGAGAGAGAGAGAGAGAAACGCAGAGAGAGATAGAGAGAGACGCAAACAGAGAGAGAGAGAGAGAGAGAGAGAGACGTTAACTTTTTCACCCCAAAATCGACAATTTTCGATAGTGGGGGGTCAACAACGCATGCGTCATATGACGTCATGACGTCGTGACCTGATTTATTTAAATAGTTGAAAGACCGAACAAATTTCATATGCGTCAGTTTAGCTCAGGCAGTTAAGGCCTTGGTTCATTATCTAAGCGTTTTGAACCCTGTATTATTTAAGCCATTTTTCACGTAACGTTCGTTTTTCTGTTTTTTTTTTTAATTCGCTTATTATTAGCGACACGCAGAAACACCCGGGTACCCACCGATTTTTTAAATTTTGATATCGAAACAGGCTTATTTAAGCCATTCTTCACGTGTTTGTGTTCTGTTTTCATCGTTCGTTTGCCTTACGTTAGTTTTTTGTGTGTGTTTTTTCGATGTTTTTATTACCCCGCCCCCGCTTAATTAAAACGTTTTCTTTTCTTACTTCGCTTATAACAATGCTTACATCGCCATCGTCGTCGTCGTAACGCTCAACGAGTTTCAAACATCTTTCACTTATTCGCTTATAACAATGCTTCATTCTGGCTGGCCGATTTTATTTTCAAACTTCGCCCCAGGGCTTCGGCTTCGATCCTACCCCCCGGTTTCTTTTTTAGTTAATACCACCCACACCTACAAACACCCGTGCAACGCCGGTACCCCTCGCTAGTATATAGATAAAACGCTGCTATCACTCTCTCTCTATATATATATCTATCTATCGTAATGTCTCTCTTAAAATGTGTTTACAGAGAGGGAGAGAGATAGGGAGCGAGAGAGAAAAGAAGGCAGACAGACAGACAGAGCTAGAGAGACAGGCACAAAGAAAAACAACTGAGTTTACTGAACGTAAACTGAACGTTTTCACATGATAGATAGACAGCAGCAGCAGCAGCATCACCAACAACCGTACTTTTTTCGTGGTGGGGTGACACGCTTTTACCAGAACACGCCGGTTAGCGGATACTCCTAGTGTATTTATTATAAAATAGTAATCAACTTAGAGTTTCTCTGTCTAAATAAGATTTAGTCTATTGAAAAAATGTGGCAACATTTAAAATATGAAACGTCAAGCGCGAGACGTCTAATATCGTGATTTCATGAGTTGAGCTACATAAATGATCCTTGGCCTTTTGGTCAAGATCAAAGTGTAGTATGGAGAGGCATAGTAAATAGGTACATAAAAATAAGCAGTAACGAGTTTATCATCAGTAACGGATAAAAACACAAAGCGGTAAGAGCAAAAATTGTGGGTAAATAAAAACCTATTAATTGCATAATATAACAAATGAAGACAAGTAGTCACGATGTTCGAATATGTTATCATTATTTGTTATAGGCACCAAGAAGGGACACTCATCGTAATAAGATCTCAGACATAGTTTTACAACGGTTATCATACTCTTGATATCTATACATTTCAAATATAAATGCTTCTATACACCGAAGCTTAATCTCTGTAATTGATTTAGAGTATTGTGCCGAGCTTACTGAACAAGTAAAATTGTGTAAAAAAAAAATTTAATCCTATTCTACGAACTGTGCCTCTTATAGCATAAGACACAGTTTCAAGCCCCGAATGCTATGACATATATCAGCGTTTCCGACTGCCCGTCGTTCAATTTCATCGGCTAACATCCACACGTAACATAGATGTGACTTCACTTTAATGAGCTAATCCCTTTCTGACTGCTGCTAGCTCAGAAACACTTCCTAATGCGATGATTGAGCATTCCTGGTGCTAAGGCATCTGTCCCAACCACTACTAGTTCCTTTTTTAATAAGGTAATTAATTGCAGCGGGCATAGGCTACCAAACACCAGCTATTGCCCCATCCCCGCAATGCCAGCTCCCTTCTATGTTTCACAAATACTTATAGAGAATGAGTCCGACGAACTTCTCTCAGCATACATAAACACGAGAACCCGGACTAGTAGCAACAGCCCATGCATAATCTGTGGACATATCTAGATCCTGGAAATCTCTACGATAAGAACTATTTTTCTTAGGAATGCTTGCCTTTAAAATTATTTTCTTCGTATATGTCACTGATATATGAATAAATTTTACCCCATGTCAAAACACATATTGCTGCAAAACATCTCATTAAAAAGTCCATTAAATTAATTGCTCTTAACTACAGGTTCTGTTTCAGTTGCAAATGGCCTTGTTTTGAGAAAATTAATTTGTTAGAAAAACTCAATAATTTCAATTATTTAGATAAAATACAAATCAGCATAGAGAAAGAACCATACTACAGTTTCATAAAGTAGCCATTGCCTTTTAAAAATGAATTGTTCTTGTATCATCTCAGACACAACACGCGAACTGGCAACATTTCGTTTTAGAGAGACGAGTTTCTGTTTTGAGATTGTAAAAATAATACGTGAGATTTTTGACGTGATGTTAGTTTTGACATTCGGCCAATTTTGACTGCATTATTTCGGAGAAATGAAAAAAGTTCTGGCTAGATTTAATTTTGTAATGTATAATTTATATGCTTTTATAATTGTTATATCATGATTCTTATTAATTATTTTATACAATATGAAATACATAAGTGCTTACCGTAGATGTAGACATATTGTGTGTTCATTCAATTTCACGAGACAGCGTTATATTGGAGATAGTTTAGATGCCTAACAAATGACTCTATGAAAATAGAACCTTTTCATAGGCAATGTGTATAATGTAGGAAATGACATGCACTAGGTACGATTTGACACGAATATATGTGTGTGTGTGTGAGAGAGAGAGTGAGTGGGAGTATATGAGTGTGTGTCTGTGTGCGCACTTGTATATCTATCTGGAAAAAAATTAAAACCAATAAAATACGCCTTAATTTGTTTCCATTTGTATAACAAGTGTCCTGGCAAGCAACCTTTAAATTTGCTGCTTTGGTATGCATTTTTCTTAGAGTTGTTTTCTTGTGACACTGTGGCCTTGCTAGAACACTTATACACACACACACACACCCACCCCCACACACACACATATATATATATATATATATATATATATATATATATATAGTCATCCACATACAGTACCGTTTCGCTGATTCACAGCTCATCAGCATATATATATATATATATATATATATATATGTGTGTGTGTGGGGGGGGGTGTGTACGTGCGGGTGTGTGTGCGCGCGTATTTGTATGGGGGCGTGTATGTGGGAGTGTGCGTGTGATTATGTGTGTATATATGCACGCAAAAATGTATGTAGAGGTATGCATATATGTATATACATATATATATATATATATATATATAT
>NC_136515.1:42689559-42714559 GCF_053919585.1 Euprymna scolopes | reverse complement strand
ATAAAATAATTCGCACCAACCCACCCTTCACACACCTTTATAACAAATAAATAAATTAAAAAAAAAAAACTAGCTACAAATACACCAGGCGTCTATAAAGAAACGAAAAACGACAACAACAAAAATCTCTCCTGAAGTCACTGGGACATATTGATGGAAAACTCTTGAGAAGAATATAGTTGAACAGCAACTTTTAAACGCCATAATATACAGCATGCCAGCCGAAATTAAAAAGACCACTCGGCGAATCGAAAAAATATCCAACAAAATCGAAAAATCAAGGACTGTCGTGTTCACTGAGACGTGTTTGAATACTGATGTTGTAATGATAGTCAAGTTGACCGAGTGCAAAAATTCACCACACATAGCGCGTAGAAATAAAGCATAAACATAAGCAAGAGAAAAAAAAAAGAAAAGATTGTGACGCATTTATTATACATTCCCCATACATAAAAAATTAATAAATAAAATAACGCTATATAGGTTTTGTTTTAGTGTATAGATCTCGCTTAAAAGTTGAAGTTCGTTCCCAGTATAATGGGAAGTAAGACGATTGACCAAACAAAGAGTCTGCTAAAAATCAAACATAAAGAAACGAAGGAAATGATCTATTCAAAATAAAGTTAAAACAAAACATTTTTTTAGAATCTATGCACACTTTTTTATAAACAAGCAAATGTATGTATCATTAAACTTTAAGTAATCTTTGTACAAAAAAGTTTTTAAAAAATGCGACGAAATAGGGAGTCTATGTTTTATTGAATTCAATAGATAAACAAACATAATGAACTTATAATGAAGCAGATGTATTTTCCTCAAGATATAGCAAAATGGAAATTTATAATATAAATTTCACCGCTTGTCCTAATGTATGTTCAAATGTATGTATGGATGTATGTATAATTGTATGTCTGCCTTACATTTTCAACGGAGGCGACTGATTTTCACATGATCAGAAGCATTTCGAACTCGACCTTTCCTACGACAAATATTGAAAATTGGTTAAAAACATTAATTCTCTCACCTTCAACTGGGAACTTTTCTACAAGGTCACTTTTTCCGACGAAATTTTCGAAGGTCATCCCATCTTTTCAATTGACTAGCCTTAATTAAAACTATTTCACACCCAGTTTGGCGATGAGCGCAAAAGCAAAGACGTCACTTTTTTTTCACATTCTTTTCCACCATCGCTCTACGTGTCTGTCTATTACCGTTTTTTATTTTTATTTTTTTTTTGCTCAACGCACATCTCTAATTACCCGGGCAAGGCTGAGCACCCAGTCTAGTTAAATATAAAAGGGATATTACCTATAGACAAGAATTATTTATTATTTTTAATAGGAAAATAAATAAATAATAAAAAATATGATAAGGAATTGCGGTTCTTTATAACATGTTCCCTAACAAAATAATCTTCCAAAAGCAGAAGCGACCTAATATACAAAAAGCAAAAATTGCATCACAGTTGTAAAGTACGTAATCTTTATAGTAAACTTCTCTTTGGGACTTTATGGCTCACGTTGATAATAGAGCAGTTTGCATTAAGCACCGTTTATTCGTCTCACTAGTAATGTTATTCGAAAGATAGCCCTAAATATATACCTTTCAAAACAAGTAACTTCTAATGCTTTTCAGGTATGGTGAATGTTTAAGTTTATATAAAATCATCACGAATATATACCACTTTCCAAGTGTTAAATGCAGGTGTATCCATGAGACATTTTTCTCCATACGTTTACTTTTCAAGTTTGCATGTTTTTATATGCATTCTTTTTCAAAGTTCATTCGAACCATAGCGAAAAGTAGTAACTGTAATAAGTAAGATGAGAAGTAGTGTTTTTGTACTGGAAATAAGCAAGAGTGTTCTTGTTTGCGTGCGTCCATTAATTACTTCTCTTATTCAGGTTTTAGAGATAATATAGCCAAATGCAAAGATTCCTGAGGGACTTAGAGTTGCATTATTGTAACATCTGATACTTGTAATCCGACTTTTAAAATGAAGTTTAAAAAACACTCGCGTCCAACATTACGTGTTTCACACAAAAATAACAGAGAATATATTAATTGTTGAGTTCATTTTAGTAAAGTATTCAATGGGTCAAATAAATGTATTAGTCACCCCCTGAATAAGACATTATGACGTTACTTGAAACCTTTTTTTAGGGAGTTGTATGCTATATTTTCTGTCCATAACCATGGGGTGGAAGTGCATGTAAGATAATCATATGATTCTCCCAAAGGTTATGCCCTCTATTATCCTAGTGTCTTACCTTGTATCATTACTCCTGTCATGATGCAATCTTCCTCGACATACTTTATCATTTTCCCGTAGTTTATAATAAATCCTCTCTATACGTTGCTACAATACAATTCTCCCAATCATTTATTCTGTCATTCATGCAGTGTATTACATACGAGTTTTTTTTTACACAGTGATCACCGCTTATCAAGGCCTGGAAGCAACTCATGGATAAGGGTTATTGCAAGTACATTACGTTAGTGTGGAGATTTGATGACGTGTTTACTTAAGGGGGCGGTTCATTAGGAATTTATTAACATTGGACTTGAACACATCAAAGTTGTAGTCCGGTGGGAAGCAGGCAGACGGAACAGAGTTCCACAGGCGTGCAGTTCTAAGAAAGAAGCTTTGTTCATGGAATTCGCGTTTTGATTTAAGCACATATATAGAGTGAGGAAAATTTTTCACAGTGGATTCAGCTAGACGGGCGTTTTTCGTGAAAGATTGGCGAGAGGGGACCAGAGATTGGAGTTAAGACGAGCACCTGCCATGGAAATGACGATAAAACAAGGATAGGCTCGTAACGTCTCCTCTATGTGAGAGAGGTTGCAAGGTAGGGAAAAGGGCATCCCCCACTAAGCCACGAAGTCTATTTTGTACTCTGTCAAGGCAGGATAGGCTGTTTTAGCAGCTCCTGCCCAGATATGGCAGCAGTATTCCATCCTTGGACGTACTTGGCTTTTATATAGATAGAGAATGACATCAGTAGTGAGATATCTTCTGGGGCGGTAGAAGGATCCCACCATGTTTCCAGCGACCTTGGCAACAGACTTGATGTACGTGTTCCATTTCAGATCAGGAGTAAAGGGCAAACCCAGAAGCTTGTCAAAACACGGGGACTCACCCAGACGAGAGCCATTTATCACAATTGATGCTAGATGGGGATCAGAGCATTGATGATGTAAGGATAGGAGTTTAGTTTTGGATGCATTAAAGGTAACCAGCCACATCGTCCCCACTGAACCACGCGCTCGAGATCAGAGGAGAGAGAATCAGAGAGAACTTTGTCATTTACAGCCTTTGATGTGTTGCCGTAGATAATCGTGTCATCAGCATAGATGTCAACGAATGATTTAAGTATGTGTTTAGGGAGGTCATTGATGTAGATCAGGAAGAGAGTTGGGCCTAGGATTGACCCCTGAGGGACTCCAGCATTTATATTGCAGGCCTCCGATTTTTGTCCATCGACCACTACTCTTATGAGCCTATCGGAGAGAAATGATTTAATGATTGAGAAAACATTTCCAGTTATACCGTAGCTGGAAATCTTGTGAAGTAGACCCTTATGCCATACCTTGTCGAAGGTTTTTGATATGTCACGAGCAATTGCCCTAGAAAGGAAGCCTTTGTCAAGAGATTCACTAATCCTGTGGGATATAACCGTCAGCACATCTGCGGTAGATCTTGCAGAGCAGACACTATATTGTGTGTCACTAAGAAGGTTATTCCTGCTGAGGTGGTTGACTATTTCTCTATTTAATATGAATTCCAGCAACTTACTCATAACACACAGGAGACTTATTGGTCTGTACTGAGAGGGAGATGACTTATCACCTGAATTCTTAAATACAGGGCAAACTGATAAGGTCTTCCAGGGAGTCGGAAAGCACTTCTCCTTAATGCAGCGCTTAAATAGTTTCGTAAGTATGGGAGCAAGTTCTGGTTGAAGCTTTTTTAACACTATAATTGGGATGCCATCAGGGCCAGTTACTTTACTGGAATCTAGGTTATTGATTAGCTTGGCGACCTCATGCACGGATATTTGTATGTTACCTAGCTTGTTCTGTGTTATAGGAGGAAATATGGGGAGTTGATGGCCTTCGTCGCATAGGGTAGAATTTGCTGCAAATTTCTTTGCAAATGGTTTGGCCTTGTCTGACGCTGACGAGATGACCTCTGGTCCATTGATAATGGTTGGGATAGAACGCACACTTCTGTTCAGGATCCTATTTGTTATTTGCCAAAACTGGTGGGAACCAAGCCACTGATCAGCTACCTTGGATTTAACAGACTGGGAATTTAGCTCTCTTGCATTTTTTATTACTCTTTTACAGTGGTTGCTGACAGTCCTGAAAGCAGCTTTAGTCTCAGTGCATCTATTACGTTGGTAGCTATGAAAAAAGTGATTTCTGTGCGCGATAGCAGCAGCACATTCTGGGGAGAACCCTGGCTGGCTGTTAGGTTGTTAGTTCTTCATATATATTACTATACATAATTATTTTTAAACAACGGTATGTAATACTCTAAGTTTCCTCACGTAAATCAAGTTAATCCTTAACAAGTCTTGTTTTAATAAATTGATTTAATAATAGAAGCAATTTCCGTAACAATGATAATAGGTGTAAGACTTCCCATATGGCGAGAGATTGTGCTTAAAAGTTAATGTTGTATGAACTATATATTTAAAGGTTTAAATATTATTGTTTCTATATTATACAAACGGTTCGTTTTGTAGATGATATTTGGATAAGCGACTCAAACGGAAAAAATGAATTGATACAGATTATTTCATGAGGACTATCACTTTGACTGAGGTTAATGCACACCGAACAAATATGTTATTTTTCAATCATCGAAGAAAGTACTAAATAGATTTATGCTCAAGCATTTAACGGAGGTTTGAATTTATGAATAAACACCTCTCCTGTTGAAAACTCGAACGTTTCTATTGACTTTTAACAGATATTTATCCATGCTTTATCACTTGAGCTGTATCCCCTCCATAATACTTTGCGGCCATAGTTGTTGTTATTATTATTATTATTAGTAGTAGTAGTATTATTATTAGTATTATTATTATTATTATTAGAAGTAGTAGTAGTCGTAATAAGATTAGTAGTAGTATTAGTATTAGTAGGTGTAGTAGTAGTAGTAGTAGTAGTAGCTGTGATTTCATGTCTCCCGACTCTTGTTATTGTTGTAGTTGTTGTTGCTGTTGTTGGTCCTAAATTCTGTTTCCAAAACTGCACTTTTCAACACAAAAGCCTGCTGGAGCCTCTGAAAGCCGGAGAAAAACATTTAGAATAAATAAAACCTACTGAACGAAAAACGAAGAAAAGATGTGTGTAAAAACATGCATGATAAATCCTGTACAGCGTAAGCCACAGAGAAAAATATTCTCCATGAAAATAAACATTTACAATGCATGTCATCTTATGCCTATATCTATCTATCTATCTATCTATCTATATATATATATATGTATATGTGTATGTATGTATATATATACATATGTATATACATATAAACACGCACATATAAAAACACACATTAATTAATTTAGTTCAAATATATTGTTATATACAAGTATATTTTTATATATAAAATAACAATACATCTTTTAAAAGTTGTCAAAACGTGTATAGATTATTCATATAATTTAAATTATGTAAACATTCCAATAAGAGTACGCAGATCATAACACATACACACACACACATATATATATATATATATATATATATATATATATATATATATATACTAATACACTCAGACATGTATATATATACACATATATAGACACACACAACACATATAGACATTAAAACAAATACAAAAAATCATGCATACAAGTAATTATACGTACATGCGCATGCATGCATATACAGCACATAGACACTCATATACACATACGCATATATCCATATCTCTACTAATACACGTGAGCTCATATGTGTATGTAATGGAGTGGTAATTGTATACAATGTCAAATTGTCTTACGGTACAAAGGTCCTTATACTCGATTCTATAGAACAATGTGGTGGAAGGACAAATATTTCTGAGGAACATGCACGGCAGCAAATCTGATGGATTTTACAGCCTCAAACCTGTATTCTTTTGTTGATTATATGAAAAGCTTAAAATATGACATTTCTATAATAGTAAACACTTTAAAATGCATCCGTGATACAAAAGTCCTCCTGGAATAGATTCAGGTATATTTAAAAAGTTAGACACAAAGTGGAGAAAAAAGTTTGGTTTACAATATATATATATATATATATATATATATATATATATATATATATATATATATATATATATATATATATATAATGCCAGGTCATGTCATATGCTACTGGTACCATGCAACCCAGTACTACCTGCCTCATGGTCGGGTCACCGGCGACTAAACTGGTTCCCCCACCAGACGCGTATATGAGTGTGTGTTTATATGTGTATTGGGGTAGAGAGGGCTCCCATAAGCCGTGGTGAAGGCAACCTTTCTAGGAGAAGCAAATCTCTGATTTAAAAAAAAACATTAAGCGGAAGACCAGTACCCGCATTACCCTGGTCTGCAGTTTTATTTGCTGCTGGCTATCTTGCTCTTGCTTGCTGCTAGATCTCAACATTTTGAACCGAGAGAGAGACTTAGCTGACGTACAAAGCTAAGACTCTGTAACATCATATTTGTATAGATACTCTCTCAGACATTTGGGCTCATGGATTTAAAATGTCTGAGGGAGTGGCACTCGTCTGACAAGACGTTGAAATCATCATATATATATATATGCGTGTGTGTATGTGTGTATATATGCGTATATATACGCATATATATATATATATACATACACACACACACACACACACACACATATATATATGTATGTATGTATATACACTGCATGCCAAATTATTAACGATGTATCATTCTTTTACCAGTTTCAGAAACTTACAAGTAGTTTTATATCAAAAGCTTCTGAAATTTTGGCAAGCTGAGCTGAGCGTACTGTTAAATTTTCGCACTGTTTCGCGCAAATTAAACAATTTGCCATCGTAATTGCTGAATCCACGGTATTTGAGGATTGTCAAATTATTAACAAGGCCGTTTGTTTCGTCAATAATATGAGTCGTTAAGGTGGTTTAAGTAGTTTTGAAAAGAGTACTATTTCCAAACAACTAGCAAAAGATAAAATTACTCTCGAAATATCGAAAATGATAGGAAGGTACAATCAAACTTTGAAAAAATTTGTCAACGACACTACAAAGGTACGTAAGAGAGCTGATAAAGGTAGATTTCGATTTGTTTCACGCCGTTCTTAAATTAAACGTTACGTTATTAAGAAATCCGGGCAGACAAGTCGCGAAGTCTTTAACCAAGCCGGATTAAAGAATGTCTCAAAAAGAACTCGATGTTGCCTTCTCAAAGAAGTGATAACGTCTGTTAAGCCTGTGACAAAGCCTCCATTAAAGCAACATAACACACAAAACCGATAGAAATGGACAGAGAACAACATGAAAACGGATGTTTTCAAGGTTTTGTTCACGGATGAATTGTGTGTCACTCTTGGTGGCCCAGATGGCTGGAGAAAGGGATGGGTCCTAGATGGATGACATCGTCATCAGAGTTTAATGCGCAAACAAGGTGGTGGTGGAATAATGATTTCGGCTGGGATTATCGGAGGTAGTTTACTTGGTTCATGAGGTGTCTCAGAAGGCGTAAAAATGAGGTCAAATGCTTACATAGCTTTTCTGAAGGAGCATGTTTTTCCATGGCTGGAGAAGAAAAGGTTGACGTTCAGCAGAATCATTATTTTTATGCAGGATAATGCTCCCTCGCACGCAGCAAACAAAAGCCAGGAGTTTTTTCAACGATTGTGTTTTTTCTGGGCTAGGGAAGATGAAGTTGCCTGCGAATTCACCAAATGTTAACCTAATTGAGGACCTTTGGAGTATCATGAAGCGACGAGACTATACAAGTGGGCCCCAATTTTTGAGCAAAGATGAGTTATGGGATGCTCTCCAAGAGGTATCGCGAGGAATAACGGTTGGCGAAATCACAAATATGACTAATTCTGCGGGCAAACGTCTTTTACAAACCTTCATAAAAAAGGATCGCATATCCCCTATTAATTATATCAACGTAGAAATTGCAATGTAGGTATTGTGTCCTAAGCATTTTCCTAGTTCATTTAATGTTTGAAAATAATTTCAATAAAATATGGGTACATTGTGCTTTTTCTCAACCTCGTTAACACAAGGAAAATACGCAGTTTATATATAAACTTACAACAGATTGGTGAATAGAAACAAATTAAAAACTTTCCAAAAAGAAAAAAAGCGAGACATAATTTAGTAAATTAACGTTAAAAATAAAAATTTAAGTTTACATACAATGGATAAATTAGGGATTAGCGAAAGTGTGTACCAACTAAACCCAAAGTCTGTTTACCCACTATTACAATCCATAAACTGATATTTCTAAACGCACAACAAGACTGTTCAACCCATTCAATACAAATATTCGAGGAAAGATTAACAAATCTACCAAAGATAACTTGTAGCTAAACCAATGGATAAATGCACCCAGCTAAATAAACCGGTTAAACAACATCGACGATAAGGGGCAGTATGTTTTTATTCAATGTGGCATAGCGAGATATTACGTTTTCATTACAAGAAAAATATCACACTACACATTGTTTATGCTACGCTGTACGCGGGTATCACTAATGCAGAGAAAAATATAATCTACTAGTGCCGAAAAACGGTGTAAACTTATAGGAATAAGCAATGCAAAGGTGTTGAGAAGGTGTTGAATTAAAGAAATGAGCAATGAAATAAATTCTACGGATCTGTTTAATACATCCTGCGGTTTACATGCCTCAGCAGAAATGATTGTGTAATAGGTTTCTTATTTTATGCAGAAGGAGGCGTTAGAAATGTAGAGGATGTAAAAATATATAGGGACGACGTTCCACGATTAACTCAAAAGCAGGAAGAACTAACAAAATGATAGACGTTATTATGAGAAACCAAGAGATATTAGTCGACATAACGCAGGGAGTAAAAATACTTATTTTCTAGATGTTACATTTAACCTAAGAAAACTACGACCCAATATGCATTAACTGCACATCAAACATTCCTTACTTATCACTAAATATATACCTTTATTAATACGTCGCATGAATTAGTAATTAATCTATATAGTGAGGAAATGTTCGACACTCATAGCCACAGGAAACATTGCGTTAAAAATAATGATTACCTTATACAAAAACTGAGTACAGCAACAGAAATAAATATAATCACTGAAAAATAGAGACGGAAAATTATCTGGTATAGGTTTCCGTTAAGCCTACTTTGGCATACAAAGAGTAATGCACACAGTATAAATGACAATAGAGAGTTTAACCGTAAACATAAAAATGAATGGCATTATTAAAAAAGGTGTTTAACATAGAGTAGTCTATATGAGTATTGTATTCCTTACAGACAATTCTAACCACGTAAAATATTAGATTAGCGAAACAAATACTGACTTTAAATCAATTTATGGAAACCACAGTGTATCAGATAAATCAATATAGTTGTGTAGACAATTTAATATCATAATAGAAATATCCCTTAAGGAACCCAATATAGTCCCTGTAGTAAAAAGGGAGCGTTCTTACTTTAGCGTCAACTCGGATACTGCACGAGACTACGGGTTGAAACGATGAAAGTATTGCCCTAAAAATACACTAAAGCCTCATTTTAACACTTTTATTAAAAAGTCCATTCAGGTAACTTGATTATGAAGCACAGCGCATATATATTTTATGTAGCCGCCTTCAGCCTAAATCACCTCCTTGATACGGTTGCGGAAATAGGAACATCCCTTTTACACATGCGTCGACTAGAGCTCGGCGAATACTCGGTGGATACTCGGCAGATGGCGGCGATCAAACGTACTTTGGTTTTGTGGGACGTCATGTTTGTGGTGTTGTCGACGTAGTAACAAACGAAGTAGTCCAACACGTTCAGGTCGTGGAAAAAGGAGGAGGGTTATGAGAAGAGGGTGCAGTGTCGTAGCACTCATTCTAAAGACAAGAACTATGTGTCTTTTTACTTGTGGGCCGGCACCGAGTTTGTTGCCATAGCGAGAACCATACAGCGGCTACCTAATTGCATCAGGGCACCACCACAAACTTCAGCACATCCAAGTACACTTTCTTGTTGACTTTCAAACTGACTTGTAAGATGCCATGTGACACGATGTGAACCTCAGTTGACACCACACCAAATACCATAACTGTGGTCAGAAACTCTGTTTTCCTCGACCTGAATTCGTCCATGTTATTTGTAGTAATCCAGCAATGGATTCTGTGGGTGCAAGCCGATCCTGTTATCATAAATTTGGTCTTTATAGAGCACTAGCAGGGCTACCCGGCGTTGCTCGGGACCGTATAAACAATGAAAAAACAAAAGCAGATATTGAACATATGTTTGATTCTTAGGGGAGAGGAATCTTTCATCTCTATGTATTATTTGTTTTATCTACCCTAGGACTGATATTGTTCATGTTTTATCCCTAGCATAGGTAATTTACAGCATGTATATGAAATTGTTTTACCTTAGGGAGAAGAGAACAGGTAATATACAACATAATGTGTCTATATTACATCCCTGGCAACGCCTAGAAACCAGCTAGAACATGTATTTCAGTCAATCTTTATTATATCCTGGGCTATGCCGGGAAACCAGCTAATCTCTTTTTAGTGACTTGACCACCAAAATACCTCCCTAAGTGTGTCCTTTCTTTTGAACTTATTAGATATAGGTATCTAGAAATGTGTGTGAAATTTTGTTGAATGCATTGTTCACTATGATTTTCTTATTGTTCTACACAATATCAACTGTAGCGAAATAACACAGTAAACTTAGTGTAGTGTTAGAATAAAGAGCAAAGGAAAAAATTAGAATCATATTTTGTAATTGCAAATCTAAATTTGCTAGCATGTACCAGTATTTGCCAGGTTGTGGAAATTTGGAACTTATAACATATGTAGTGGCCTTTTCCTAGATACCTATTGCTAAAAATTATACTTTCATTTTGTTAGAAAAATCTCTCTTCAGATGCCCTGCATCATTCAAAATAAAAACAAATATTTTTATAATTGTTTCAGTATATTGCTACACAATGTGAAAGTTTTTAACGTTTGTAAAAAAAATCATGAATGTGCTTATATTGCAAAAAAGAAAATATCAGTGCACAGTATTGAAAGTGTTTGAGATTCAAAAGTCTGTAACATTTCTACTAACTTCATAAGATGTCATGTGAGAAACTGAATTGAATATCAAGACATTATCTGAAGCGTTTTTATTTTGGTGTAACATGTGTTTACAGTGAACCTTAACTTTTAATAAACAGATTGGTATGCAATGACATAGGCTAAGAATCTTCAAAATATATATAAATTGGAAAAATGTGTGAACAAATGAAAAAAAAATGATCCGCTCCACTTGATGACATCAAGCACAGTAATATTTTAGTGAAGAAAATATGAAATTGATGTTCAGTGATTAGTTTGGATGAATGAGAAAATGTAATTGTTTGATGCATAAAAATAACTCAGTTGCTGTATTTGATATTAAGCAGCAAAATATAGTGATTTGAATATTTGGGAAAACATCAAACCAGATTATGTAAAAAGAAAAAAAAAAGATGAAATTAGAAAATATATATTTTATGTTTATGAGTTCTGCCAATCAAAATTTTGTGGCAGAAATTGGGTGATTACCATGCAATTTTATTTTGGTAAAATTCTTAAATTATTAGAATGTTTATTATAATTTCTAATTAGTGACTTGTTATAATCAAAATCCGCCCTAAAGAGTGTCCTTTCTTTTATTAGGTATCAGAGTAGGTATCAAGATTTCTACTTCTATACAAATGTGATATTTCAGATCTGTACATAAAAAATTTGTTGAATATATAGGTTGAGAATTGTTCTGTGTCGCTCTCTCTCACACACACACGCATTCTCACTTTTATAGATATAATAGATAGATTACTCTAGATATATTTCTATATGTCTGAATACCCTATATACAAATTTTCAAATCTGTAGATAAAAAAATTTGTTGAGTATATAGGTTGAAAATTGTTCTCTCTCTCTCACACACACATTCTCAATTTTAGAGATATAATAGATAGATTATGCTAGATATATTTCCATATGTCTGAATACCCTATATACAAATTTTCTAATCTGTAGATCAAATATTTGTTGAATATATAGGTTGAAAATTGTTCTTACTCTCTCTCTCTCTCTCTCTCTCTCTGGCTACCTCACACACACATTCTAACTTTTATAGATATAATAGATAGATTATGCTAGATATATTTCCATATGTGTGAATACCCTATATACAAATTTTCTAATTTGTAGATAAAAAATTTGTAGAGTGCATAGGTTGAGAATTGTTCTCTCTATCTCTCACACACACACATTCTAACTTTTAAAGATATAATAGATTATGCTAGATATATTTCGATATTTCTGAATACCCTATATATAAAAATTTGTTGAATGTATAGGTTGAGAACTGTTCTCTCTCTCTCTCTCTCTCTCGCTCACACACACACACATTCTCACTTTTATAGATATAATAGAAAGATTATCCTAGATATATTTCTATTTGTATGAATACTCTATATACACATTTTAAAATCTGTAGATAAAGAATTTGTTGAGTATATGGGTTGAGAATTGTTCTCTCTCTCTCTCTCTCTCACACACACACACACACATTCTCACTTTTATAGATATAATAGATTATGCTAGATATATTTCCATATGTCTGAATACCCTATATACAAATTTTCAAATCTGTAGATAAAAAATTTGTTGAGTATATAGGTTGAGAATTGTTCTCTCTCTCTCTATCACACACATTCTCACTTTTATAGATATAATAGACAGATTATGCCAGATATATTAAAATATGTCTGAATGCCCAATATACAAATTTTGAAATCTGTAGATAAAAAATTTGTTGTATACATAGGTTGACAATTGTCCTCTCTCTCACACACACACACATTCTCACTTTTATACATATAATAGATAGATTATGCTAGATATATTTCTATATGTCTGAACACCCTATATACAAATGTTCAAATCTGTGGATAAAAAATTTGTTGAATGTATAGGTTGAGAATTTTTATCTCTCTCTTTTTCTCTCTCTCTCTCTCGCTATCTCACACACACGCATTCTCACTTTTATAGATAAAATAGATAGATTATGCTAGATATATTTCCATATGTCTGAATACCCTATATACAAAGTTTCAAATCTGTAGATAAAAAATTTGTTGAATATATAGGTTTAGAATTGTTCTCTCTCTCTCTCACACACACATTCTAACTTTTGTAGTTATAATAGATAGATTATGCTAGATATATTTCCATATGTCTGAATACCCTATATACAAATTTTCTAAACTGTAGGTAAAAAATTTGTTGAGTATGTAGGTTAAGAATTGTTCTCTCTCTCTCTCACACACACACACACACACAAGTTCTCACTTTTATAGATATAATAGATAGATTATGCTAGATATATTTCTATATGTCTGCCTACCCTATATACAAATTTCCAAATCTGTGCCCAAAAATGTGTGGAATATATAGGTTGAGAATTGTTCTCTCTCTCTCTCTCTCTCACACATATTCTCACTTTTATAGGTTATATAGGTTGAGAATTTTTTGCTCTTTCCATCACTCACATTCACACTTTTATAGATATAATACATAGATTATGCCAGATATATTTACATATGTCTGAATACCCAATATACACATTTTCAAATCTGTAGATAAAAAATTAGTTGAATATATAGGTTGAGAATTGTTCTCTCTCTCTCTTTCTCTCTCTCTCACACACACATTCTCACTTTTATAGATATAATAGATAGATTATGCTAGATATATTTCCATACGTCTGAATACCCTATATCCAAATTTTCTAATATGTAGATAAAAAATTTGTTGAATATATAGGGTGAGAATTTTCCTTCCTCTCTTTCTCTCTCTCTCTTTCTCACACACACACAAGCTGAAAATTGTTCTCTCTCTCTCTCTGACTCTCTCTCTCTCTCTCACACACACACACATGGTCATTTTATAGATATAATAGATAGGTTATGCTAGATATATTTCTATATGTCTGAATACCCTATATACAAATTTTTAAATCTGTAGATAAAAAATTTGTTGAGTATATAGGTTGAGAATTGTTCTTTCTCTCTCTCTCACACACACACATTCTCACTTTTATAGATATAATAGATTATGCTAGATATATTTCCAAATGTCTGAATACCCTATATACAAATTTTCAAATCTGTAAAGATAGAATTTGTTGAATATATAGGTTGAGAATTGTTCTCTCTCTCTCTCTTTCACACACATTCTCACTTTTATAGATATAATAGATAGATTATGCTAGATATATTTCCTTATGTCTGAATACCCTATATACAAATTATCAAATCTGTAGATACAAAATTTGTTGAGTATATAGGTTGAGAATTGTTCTCTCTCTCTCTCTCTCTCTCACTCACTCACTCACTCACTCACTCACACACACACACACATTCTACCTTTTATAGATATAATAGATTATGCTAGATATATTTCCATATGTCTGAATACCCTGTATACAAATTTTCAGATCTGTACATAAAAATTAGTTGAATATATAGGTTGAGAATTGTTCTCTCTCTCTCTCTTCTCTCTCTCTCTTTCACACACATTCTCACTTTTCTAGATATAATAGATAGATTATGCTAGATATATTTCCATATGTCTGAATACCCTATATACAAATTTTCTAATCGGTAGATAAAAAATTTGTTGAATATATAGGGTGAGAATTGTACTTACTCTCTCTCTCTCTCTCTCTCTCTCTCACGCACACATTCTCACTTTTATGGATATAATAGATAGATTATGCTGGATATATTTCCATATGTCTGAATACCCTATATACAAATGGTCAAATCTGTAGATAACAAATTGATTGAATAGATAGGTTGAGAATTGTTCTCTCTCTCTCTCGCAACCTTACACACACAACCACACGCAAACATTCTGACTTTTATAGAT
The DNA here is from genome assembly GCF_053919585.1 of Euprymna scolopes. Classification (NCBI taxonomy): domain Eukaryota; kingdom Metazoa; phylum Mollusca; class Cephalopoda; order Sepiida; family Sepiolidae; genus Euprymna; species Euprymna scolopes. The sequence goes on along the minus strand of NC_136515.1, from coordinate 42,699,376 downwards.
ATAATAGATCGATTATGCTAGATATATTTCCATATGTCTGAATACCCAATATACAAATTTTCAAATCTGTAGGTAAAAAATTTGTTGAATATATAGGTTGAGAATTGTTCTCTCTCTCTCACACACTCACATTCTCACTTTTATAGATATAATGTATAGATTATGCTAGATATATTTCTATATGTCTGAATACCCTATATACAAAGTTTAAAATCCGTAGATAAAAATACGTTGAGTATATAGGTTGAGAATTGTTCTCTCTCTCTCTTACGCACACACACACACACACACACACACACACACACATTTTCACTTTTATAGATATGATAGATAGATTATGCTAGATATATTTCCATATGTCTGAATACCCTATATACAAATTTCCAAATCTGTGCCCAAAAATGTGTGGAATATATAGGTTGAGAATTGTTCTCTCTCTCTCTCTCTCACACATATTCTCACTTTTATAGGTTATATAGGTTGAGAATTTTTTGCTCTTTCCATCACTCACATTCACACTTTTATAGATATAATACATAGATTATGCCAGATATATTTACATACTAGCAGGGCTACCCGGCGTTGCTCGGGACCGTATAAACAATGAAAAAACAAAAGCAGATATTGAACATATGTTTGATTCTTACGGGAGAGGAATCTTTCATCTCTATGTATTATTTGTTTTATCTACCCTAGGACTGATATTGTTCATGTTTTATCCCTAGCATAGGTAATTTACAGCATGTATATGAAATTGTTTTACCTTAGGGAGAAGAGAACAGGTAATATACAACATAATGTGTCTATATTACATCCCTGGCAACGCCTAGAAACCAGCTAGAACATGTATTTCAGTCAATCTTTATTATATCCTGGGCTATGCCGGGAAACCAGCTAATCTCTTTTTAGTGACTTGACCACCAAAATACCTCCCTAAGTGTGTCCTTTCTTTTGAACTTATTAGATATAGGTATCTAGAAATGTGTGTGAAATTTTGTTGAATGCATTGTTCACTATGATTTTCTTATTGTTCTACACAATATCAACTGTAGCGAAATAACACAGTAAACTTAGTGTAGTGTTAGAATAAAGAGCAAAGGAAAAAATTAGAATCATATTTTGTAATTGCAAATCTAAATTTGCTAGCATGTACCAGTATTTGCCAGGTTGTGGAAATTTGGAACTTATAACATATGTAGTGGCCTTTTCCTAGATACCTATTGCTAAAAATTATACTTTCATTTTGTTAGAAAAATCTCTCTTCAGATGCCCTGCATCATTCAAAATAAAAACAAATATTTTTATAATTGTTTCAGTATATTGCTACACAATGTGAAAGTTTTTAACGTTTGTAAAAAAAATCATGAATGTGCTTATATTGCAAAAAAGAAAATATCAGTGCACAGTATTGAAAGTGTTTGAGATTCAAAAGTCTGTAACATTTCTACTAACTTCATAAGATGTCATGTGAGAAACTGAATTGAATATCAAGACATTATCTGAAGCGTTTTTATTTTGGTGTAACATGTGTTTACAGTGAACCTTAACTTTTAATAAACAGATTGGTATGCAATGACATAGGCTAAGAATCTTCAAAATATATATAAATTGGAAAAATGTGTGAACAAATGAAAAAAAAATGATCCGCTCCACTTGATGACATCAAGCACAGTAATATTTTAGTGAAGAAAATATGAAATTGATGTTCAGTGATTAGTTTGGATGAATGAGAAAATGTAATTGTTTGATGCATAAAAATAACTCAGTTGCTGTATTTGATATTAAGCAGCAAAATATAGTGATTTGAATATTTGGGAAAACATCAAACCAGATTATGTAAAAAGAAAAAAAAAAGATGAAATTAGAAAATATATATTTTATGTTTATGAGTTCTGCCAATCAAAATTTTGTGGCAGAAATTGGGTGATTACCATGCAATTTTATTTTGGTAAAATTCTTAAATTATTAGAATGTTTATTATAATTTCTAATTAGTGACTTGTTATAATCAAAATCCGCCCTAAAGAGTGTCCTTTCTTTTATTAGGTATCAGAGTAGGTATCAAGATTTCTACTTCTATACAAATGTGATATTTCAGATCTGTACATAAAAAATTTGTTGAATATATAGGTTGAGAATTGTTCTGTGTCGCTCTCTCTCACACACACACGCATTCTCACTTTTATAGATATAATAGATAGATTACTCTAGATATATTTCTATATGTCTGAATACCCTATATACAAATTTTCAAATCTGTAAATAAAAAAATTTGTTGAGTATATAGGTTGAAAATTGTTCTCTCTCTCTCACACACACATTCTCAATTTTAGAGATATAATAGATAGATTATGCTAGATATATTTCCATATGTCTGAATACCCTATATACAAATTTTCTAATCTGTAGATCAAATATTTGTTGAATATATAGGTTGAAAATTGTTCTTACTCTCTCTCTCTCTCTCTCTCTCTCTCTCTCTGGCTACCTCACACACACATTCTAACTTTTATAGATATAATAGATAGATTATGCTAGATATATTTCCATATGTGTGAATACCCTATATACAAATTTTCTAATTTGTAGATAAAAAATTTGTAGAGTGCATAGGTTGAGAATTGTTCTCTCTATCTCTCACACACACACATTCTAACTTTTAAAGATATAATAGATTATGCTAGATATATTTCGATATTTCTGAATACCCTATATATAAAAATTTGTTGAATGTATAGGTTGAGAACTGTTCTCTCTCTCTCTCTCTCTCTCGCTCACACACACACACATTCTCACTTTTATAGATATAATAGAAAGATTATCCTAGATATATTTCTATTTGTATGAATACTCTATATACACATTTTAAAATCTGTAGATAAAGAATTTGTTGAGTATATGGGTTGAGAATTGTTCTCTCTCTCTCTCTCTCTCTCACACACACACACACATTCTCACTTTTATAGATATAATAGATTATGCTAGATATATTTCCATATGTCTGAATACCCTATATACAAATTTTCAAATCTGTAGATAAAAAATTTGTTGAGTATATAGGTTGAGAATTGTTCTCTCTCTCTCTATCACACACATTCTCACTTTTATAGATATAATAGACAGATTATGCCAGATATATTAAAATATGTCTGAATGCCCAATATACAAATTTTGAAATCTGTAGATAAAAAATTTGTTGTATACATAGGTTGACAATTGTCCTCTCTCTCACACACACACACATTCTCACTTTTATACATATAATAGATAGATTATGCTAGATATATTTCTATATGTCTGAACACCCTATATACAAATGTTCAAATCTGTGGATAAAAAATTTGTTGAATGTATAGGTTGAGAATTTTTATCTCTCTCTTTTTCTCTCTCTCTCTCTCGCTATCTCACACACACGCATTCTCACTTTTATAGATAAAATAGATAGATTATGCTAGATATATTTCCATATGTCTGAATACCCTATATACAAAGTTTCAAATCTGTAGATAAAAAATTTGTTGAATATATAGGTTTAGAATTGTTCTCTCTCTCTCTCACACACACATTCTAACTTTTGTAGTTATAATAGATAGATTATGCTAGATATATTTCCATATGTCTGAATACCCTATATACAAATTTTCTAAACTGTAGGTAAAAAATTTGTTGAGTATGTAGGTTAAGAATTGTTCTCTCTCTCTCTCACACACACACACACACACAAGTTCTCACTTTTATAGATATAATAGATAGATTATGCTAGATATATTTCTATATGTCTGCCTACCCTATATACAAATTTCCAAATCTGTGCCCAAAAATGTGTGGAATATATAGGTTGAGAATTGTTCTCTCTCTCTCTCTCTCTCTCACACATATTCTCACTTTTATAGGTTATATAGGTTGAGAATTTTTTGCTCTTTCCATCACTCACATTCACACTTTTATAGATATAATACATAGATTATGCCAGATATATTTACATATGTCTGAATACCCAATATACACATTTTCAAATCTGTAGATAAAAAATTAGTTGAATATATAGGTTGAGAATTGTTCTCTCTCTCTCTTTCTCTCTCTCTCACACACACATTCTCACTTTTATAGATATAATAGATAGATTATGCTAGATATATTTCCATACGTCTGAATACCCTATATCCAAATTTTCTAATATGTAGATAAAAAATTTGTTGAATATATAGGGTGAGAATTTTCCTTCCTCTCTTTCTCTCTCTCTCTTTCTCACACACACACAAGCTGAAAATTGTTCTCTCTCTCTCTCTGACTCTCTCTCTCTCTCTCACACACACACACATGGTCATTTTATAGATATAATAGATAGGTTATGCTAGATATATTTCTATATGTCTGAATACCCTATATACAAATTTTTAAATCTGTAGATAAAAAATTTGTTGAGTATATAGGTTGAGAATTGTTCTTTCTCTCTCTCTCACACACACACATTCTCACTTTTATAGATATAATAGATTATGCTAGATATATTTCCAAATGTCTGAATACCCTATATACAAATTTTCAAATCTGTAAAGATAGAATTTGTTGAATATATAGGTTGAGAATTGTTCTCTCTCTCTCTCTTTCACACACATTCTCACTTTTATAGATATAATAGATAGATTATGCTAGATATATTTCCTTATGTCTGAATACCCTATATACAAATTATCAAATCTGTAGATACAAAATTTGTTGAGTATATAGGTTGAGAATTGTTCTCTCTCTCTCTCTCTCTCTCTCTCACTCACTCACTCACTCACTCACTCACACACACACACACATTCTACCTTTTATAGATATAATAGATTATGCTAGATATATTTCCATATGTCTGAATACCCTGTATACAAATTTTCAGATCTGTACATAAAAATTAGTTGAATATATAGGTTGAGAATTGTTCTCTCTCTCTCTCTTCTCTCTCTCTCTTTCACACACATTCTCACTTTTCTAGATATAATAGATAGATTATGCTAGATATATTTCCATATGTCTGAATACCCTATATACAAATTTTCTAATCGGTAGATAAAAAATTTGTTGAATATATAGGGTGAGAATTGTACTTACTCTCTCTCTCTCTCTCTCTCTCTCTCTCACGCACACATTCTCACTTTTATGGATATAATAGATAGATTATGCTGGATATATTTCCATATGTCTGAATACCCTATATACAAATGGTCAAATCTGTAGATAACAAATTGATTGAATAGATAGGTTGAGAATTGTTCTCTCTCTCTCTCGCAACCTTACACACACAACCACACGCAAACATTCTGACTTTTATAGATATAATAGATCGATTATGCTAGATATATTTCCATATGTCTGAATACCCAATATACAAATTTTCAAATCTGTAGGTAAAAAATTTGTTGAATATATAGGTTGAGAATTGTTCTCTCTCTCTCACACACTCACATTCTCACTTTTATAGATATAATGTATAGATTATGCTAGATATATTTCTATATGTCTGAATACCCTATATACAAAGTTTAAAATCCGTAGATAAAAATACGTTGAGTATATAGGTTGAGAATTGTTCTCTCTCTCTCTTACGCACACACACACACACACACACACACACACACACATTTTCACTTTTATAGATATGATAGATAGATTATGCTAGATATATTTCCATATGTCTGAATACCCTATATACAAATTTCCAAATCTGTGCCCAAAAATGTGTGGAATATATAGGTTGAGAATTGTTCTCTCTCTCTCTCTCTCACACATATTCTCACTTTTATAGGTTATATAGGTTGAGAATTTTTTGCTCTTTCCATCACTCACATTCACACTTTTATAGATATAATACATAGATTATGCCAGATATATTTACATATGTCTGAATACCCAATATACACATTTTCAAATCTGTAGATAAAAAATTAGTTGAATATATAGGTTGAGAATTGTTCTCTCTCTCTCTTTCTCTCTCTCTCACACACACATTCTCACTTTTATAGATATAATAGATAGATTATGCTAGATATATTTCCATACGTCTGAATACCCTATATCCAAATTTTCTAATATGTAGATAAAAAATTTGTTGAATATATAGGGTGAGAATTTTCCTTCCTCTCTTTCTCTCTCTCTCTCTTTCTCACACACACACAAGCTGAAAATTGTTCTCTCTCTCTCTCTGACTCTCTCTCTCTCTCTCACACACACACACACATGGTCATTTTATAGATATAATAGATAGGTTATGCTAGATATATTTCTATATGTCTGAATACCCTATATACAAATTTTTAAATCTGTAGATAAAAAATTTGTTGAGTATATAGGTTGAGAATTGTTCTTTCTCTCTCTCTCACACACACACATTCTCACTTTTATAGATATAATAGATTATGCTAGATATATTTCCAAATGTCTGAATACCCTATATACAAATTTTCAAATCTGTAAAGATAGAATTTGTTGAATATATAGGTTGAGAATTGTTCTCTCTCTCTCTCTTTCACACACATTCTCACTTTTATAGATATAATAGATAGATTATGCTAGATATATTTCCTTATGTCTGAATACCCTATATACAAATTATCAAATCTGTAGATACAAAATTTGTTGAGTATATAGGTTGAGAATTGTTCTCTCTCTCTCTCTCTCTCTCTCACTCACTCACTCACTCACTCACTCACACACACACACACACACATTCTACCTTTTATAGATATAATAGATTATGCTAGATATATTTCCATATGTCTGAATACCCTGTATACAAATTTTCAGATCTGTACATAAAAATTAGTTGAATATATAGGTTGAGAATTGTTCTCTCTCTCTCTCTTCTCTCTCTCTCTTTCACACACATTCTCACTTTTCTAGATATAATAGATAGATTATGCTAGATATATTTCCATATGTCTGAATACCCTATATACAAATTTTCTAATCGGTAGATAAAAAATTTGTTGAATATATAGGGTGAGAATTGTACTTACTCTCTCTCTCTCTCTCTCTCTCTCTCTCTCTCTCACGCACACATTCTCACTTTTATGGATATAATAGATAGATTATGCTGGATATATTTCCATATGTCTGAATACCCTATATACAAATGGTCAAATCTGTAGATAACAAATTGATTGAATAGATAGGTTGAGAATTGTTCTCTCTCTCTCTCGCAACCTTACACACACAACCACACGCAAACATTCTGACTTTTATAGATATAATAGATCGATTATGCTAGATATATTTCCATATGTCTGAATACCCAATATACAAATTTTCAAATCTGTAGGTAAAAAATTTGTTGAATATATAGGTTGAGAATTGTTCTCTCTCTCTCACACACTCACATTCTCACTTTTATAGATATAATGTATAGATTATGCTAGATATATTTCTATATGTCTGAATACCCTATATACAAAGTTTAAAATCCGTAGATAAAAATACGTTGAGTATATAGGTTGAGAATTGTTCTCTCTCTCTCTTACGCACACACACACACACACACACACACACACACACACATTTTCACTTTTATAGATATGATAGATAGATTATGCTAGATATATTTCCATATGTCTGAATACCCTATATACAAATTTTCAAATCTGTAGATAAAAAATGTATTGAATATATAGGTTGAGAATTGTTGTCTCTCTCTCTCTCTCTCTCTCTCTCTCTCTCTCTCTCTCTGGCTACCTCACACACACACACATTTTCACTTTTATAGATATAATAGATAGATTATGCTAGATATATTTCCATATGTCTGAATACCCTATATACAAACTTTCAAATCTGTAGATAAAAAATTTGTTGAGTATATAGGTTGAGAATTGTTCTCTCTCTCTCACACGAAACTGTGCGCTCGGCTTCTTCCCCCCCTTCCCACCCCAAATGCTTGGGAAACTGTGCACTGTTTTTGTTGGTTTTCAAGCTGCCACTTCCCCCCCCCACACACACAGTTTAACAGTAGTAGGAGGTCAAGAGAAAGAGGGTGAGAGAGAGAGAAGAGTAAGTTGGTGAGAGAGAGAGAAAAGAGAAAGAGGGTGTTGGTTTTATATTTTTATTATCGTCTAATATTTTGAAAGCTGAATTTCTAATAAAATGTGCATCTATAGGAGATAATGCCTGGGAATGTGTTCCTCCCCCCCCCACAGTTTAACAGTGGTGTGACGTCAAGAGAAAGAGGGTGAGAGAGAGGGAAGAGTAAGTGGGTGAGAGAGAGAAAGAGAGAGAAAAAAAAGAAAGACGGTGTTGGTTTTGTGAAAAAAGTTGTTATTTACAATTGTTCGCATTCTTGGCCTTTTGGTCAAGATCAAAGTGTAGTATCTGTTCTTCAGATGCTGCACTTCTATTTCTTGTTCTCTTTCGGTGGAGGAGAAATCCTCCACGACTGAGACAATTTTTATTTTTGTACCTTTTCTCCACGTTAAAAAACGACCCTGGTGTCTAACTCTGTCCCGTGGGGAGGCATAGTAAATAGGTACAATTGTTCGCCATTAGTGGATGTTGACGTCACGTCACGTGACATGACTAAGCGTTTTTTTTTTTTAGTATGAATAACATTTTTTGTTTTAATTATAAAGTCTACACTTAATTTTATAGAAAATGATGTATATATAATAGAAAAAAAAAATACTGGTTTTGTTGGATTCAAGTGGATCCCCCCCCCTCCAGTTTAAGAGATAGCAGGTCACGTGGTAATATACAAAATGGCTAGCGTAAATATAAAGATCGGTTTTTTTATCGACGAATATTTTGAAAGCTGAATTTTTTTTTATTCCTGTACATTTTTTCCTGATATTTTTCGTTAAAACTCTTGTATAAATACTATTTTTAACCAGTTAAATACGTTGGAGACATTGTCATGGAGTTTAATAATCTCTAGAACAAAGCAGAAGAGAAATTACAAAAGTATCGGTAAAACAAAGTGTTTGTTTACATTTGTTCGCCATTACTGGATGTTGACGTCACGTCACGTGACATGACTAAGCGTTTTTGGATTATGTAATATTAACATTAAAATAACATTAAAATGACAGGTTTTTTTGGGGGCCCCCCTAGGAGAGAAATGATCAGTTCACCCCCTTTTAATGGTCCGTTTGGTGTGGAATTTCGATATTTGTCATGCGGGTGATCAAGGTTCAATATGATACATAATTTGTCAACTTTGGTTGTGTCTGTCAAAAGTTTGAGCTGACGTCACGTCACGTGACACGTATTGAATAACGTTAAAATGACAGGTTTTTTGGGGGGCCCCCCTAGGAGAAAAACGATCAGTTGACCCCTTTCTACTGGTCCGTTTGACGTGAAATTTCGATATTTGTCATCCGGGTGATCAAGGTGCAATATGATACCAAATTTGTCAACTCTGGTTCCGTCTTTCAAAAGTTTTAGCGTTACAAACAAACATACATACATACATACATACATACATACATACACACCGATTTTTGCCTTTTATATATATAGATGTCTGAATACCCAATATACACATTTTCAAATCTGTAGATAAAAAATTAGTTGAATATATAGGTTGAGAATTGTTCTCTCTCTCTCTTTCTCTCTCTCTCACACACACATTCTCACTTTTATAGATATAATAGATAGATTATGCTAGATATATTTCCATACGTCTGAATACCCTATATCCAAATTTTCTAATATGTAGATAAAAAATTTGTTGAATATATAGGGTGAGAATTTTCCTTCCTCTCTTTCTCTCTCTCTCTCTTTCTCACACACACACACAAGCTGAAAATTGTTCTCTCTCTCTCTCTGACTCTCTCTCTCTCTCTCAC
>NC_136515.1:42639559-42687059 GCF_053919585.1 Euprymna scolopes | reverse complement strand
GTGGTAATATACAAAATGGCTAGCGTAAATATAAAGATCGGTTTTTTTATCGACGAATATTTTGAAAGCTGAATTTTTTTTTATTCCTGTACATTTTTTCCTGATATTTTTCGTTAAAACTCTTGTATAAATACTATTTTTAACCAGTTAAATACGTTGGAGACATTGTCATGGAGTTTAATAATCTCTAGAACAAAGCAGAAGAGAAATTACAAAAGTATCGGTAAAACAAAGTGTTTGTTTACATTTGTTCGCCATTACTGGATGTTGACGTCACGTCACGTGACATGACTAAGCGTTTTTGGATTATGTAATATTAACATTAAAATAACATTAAAATGACAGGTTTTTTTGGGGGCCCCCCTAGGAGAGAAATGATCAGTTCACCCCCTTTTAATGGTCCGTTTGGTGTGGAATTTCGATATTTGTCATGCGGGTGATCAAGGTTCAATATGATACATAATTTGTCAACTTTGGTTGTGTCTGTCAAAAGTTTGAGCTGACGTCACGTCACGTGACACGTATTGAATAACGTTAAAATGACAGGTTTTTTGGGGGGCCCCCCTAGGAGAAAAACGATCAGTTGACCCCTTTCTACTGGTCCGTTTGACGTGAAATTTCGATATTTGTCATCCGGGTGATCAAGGTGCAATATGATACCAAATTTGTCAACTCTGGTTCCGTCTTTCAAAAGTTTTAGCGTTACAAACAAACATACATACATACATACATACATACATACATACACACCGATTTTTGCCTTTTATATATATAGACTAGCAGGGCTACCCGGCGTTGCTCGGGACCGTATAAACAATGAAAAAACAAAAGCAGATATTGAACATATGTTTTATTCTTAGGGGAGAGGAATCTTTCATCTCAAGTTTTAGCGTTACAAACAACCATTTGTCTTTTATATATATAGATAATGACAGGTTTTTTTGGGGCCCCCCTCGAAGATAACTGATCAGTTGACCAACTTCTAGTGGTCCGTTTGACGTGAAATTTCGATATTTGTCATCCGGGTGATGGGGCTTCAATATGATTCCACATTTGTCAACTCTGGTTGTGTCTGTCAAAAGTTTTAGCGTTACAAACAAACATACATACACACAGACGTTTGAGATTTATATATATAGACTAGCAGGGCTACCCGGCGTTGCTCGGGACCGTATAAACAATGAAAAAACAAAAGCAGATATTGAACATATGTTTTATTCTTAGGGGAGACGAATCTTTCATCTCTATGTATTATTTGTTTTATCTACCCCCGGACTGGTATTGTTCATGTTTTATCCCTAGCATAGGTAATTTACAGCATGTATATGAAATTGTTTTACCTTAGGGAGAAGAGAACAGGTAATATACAACATAATGTGTCTATATTACATCCCTGGCAACGCCTAGAAACCAGCTAGAACATGTATTTCAGTCAATCTTTATTACATCCTGGGCTATGCCGGGAAACCAGCTAATCTCTATTTAGTGACTTGACCACCAAAATACCTCCCTAAGTGTGTCCTTTCTTTTGAACTTATTAGATATAGGTATCTAGAAATGTGTGTGAAATTTTGTTGAATGCATTGTTCACTATGATTTTCTTATTGTTCTACACAATATCAACTGTAGCGAAATAAAACAGTAAACTTAGTGTAGTGTTAGAATAAAGAGCAAAGGAAAAAATTAGAATCATATTCTGTAATTGCAAATCTAAATTTGCTAGCGTGTACCAGTATTTGCCAGGTTGTGGAAATTTGGAATTTATAACGTATGTAGTGGCCTTTTCCTAGATACCTATTGCTAAAAATTATACTTTCATTTTGTTAGAAAAATCTCTCTTCGGATGCCCTGCATCATCCAAAATAAAAACAAATATTTTTATAATTGTTTCCGTACATTGCTACACATTGTGAAATTTGTTGACGTTTGTAAAAAAAAATCATGAATGTGCTTATATTCCAAAAAAGAAAATATCAGTGCACAGTATTGAAAGTGTTTGAGATTCAAAAGTCTGTAACATTTCTACTAACTTCATAAGATGTCATGTGAGAAACTTAATTGAATATCAAGACATTATCTGAAGCGTTTTTATTTTGGTGTAACGTATGTGTTTACAGTGAACCGTAACTTTTAATAAACAGCTTGGTATGCAATGACATAGGCTAAGAATCTTAGACAAAATATATATAAATTGGAAAAATGTGTGAACAAATGAAAAAAAAATGATCCGCTCCACTTGATGACATCAAGCACAGTAATATTTTAGTGAAGAAAATATGAAATTGATGTTCAGTGATTAGTTTGGATGAATGAGAAAATGTAATTGTTTGATGCATAAAAAATAACTCATTTGCTGTATTTGATATTAAGCAGCAAAATATAGTGATTTGAATATTAAGGAAAACATCAAATCAGATTATATAAAAAAAAAGATGAAATTAGAAAATATATATTTTCTGTTTATGAGTTTTGCCAATCAAAATTTTGTGGCAGAAATTGGGTGATTACCATGCAATTTTATTTTGATAAAATTCTTAAATTATTTCAATGTTTATTATAATTTCTTATTAGTGACTTGTTATCATCAAAATCCGCCCCAAAGAGTGTCCTTTCTTTTATTAGGTATCAGAATAGGTATCCAGATTTCTACTTCTATACAAATGTGATATTTCGGATCTGTAGATAAACAATTTGTTGCATATATAAGCTGAGAATTGTTCTCTCTCATTCTCTCTCTCACACACCCACACATTCTCACTTTTATAGATATAATAGATAAATTATGCTAGATATATTTCCATGTGTCTGAATAATCTATATACAAATTTTCAAATCTGTAGATAAAAAATTTGTTGAGTATATAGGTTGAGAATTGTTCTCTCTCTCTCTCTCTCCTCTCACGCATGCTCACTTTTATAGATATAATAGATAGATTATGCTAGATATATTTCCATATGTCTGAATACACTATATAAAAATTTTCTAATCTGTAGATAAAAATTTGTTGAATATAAAGGGTGAGAATTGTTCTTACTCTCTCTCTCTCACACACAGACATATTCTCACTTTTATAGACATAATAGATAGATTATGCTAGATATATTTCCATATGTCTGAATACCCTATATACCAATTTTCAAATCTGTAGATAAAAAATTTGTTGAATATATAGGTTGAGAATTGTTCTCTCGCTCTGTCTCTCTCTCTCTTGCTACCTCACACACACACGCAAACATTCTCACTTTTATAGATATAATAGATAGATTATGCTAGATATATTTCCATATGTCTGAATACCCTATATACAAATTATCTAATCTGTAGATAAAAAATTTGTTGATTATATAGGTTGAGAATTGCTCTCTCTCTCACAGACACACACATTTTCACTTTTGTAGATATAATAGATAGATTATGCTAGATATATTTCCGTATGTATGAATACCCTTTATAACAAATTTAAAATCTGTAGATAAAAAATTTGTTGAATATATAGGTTAAGAATTGTTCTCTCTCTCTCTCTCTACCTCACACACACCCACACACACAAACATTCTGACTTTTATAGATATAATAGATAGATTATGCTAGATATATTCCATATGTCTGAATACCCTATATACAAATTTTCTAATCTGTAGATAAAAAATTTGTTGAATATTTTCAACCCTTATCCTCGAGTGGCGTCTGGGCCTTGATAAGTAGTAATGCGTATTTAGCAAAATATAAATATATATATATATAACAAATTTACTGAATTTCCATTACTAACGATTACTGTATTGTCCAATTGACTACTGCGCTTTTCAACCCTTATCCTCGAGTGGCCTCTGGGCCTTGAGAAGTAGTAATTACTAACGATTACTATATTGACCAATGGACTACTGCACTTTTTAACCCTTATCCTCGGGTGGCCTCTGGGCCTTATTGTCCAATTGACTACTGTGGACTTTTTAACTCTTATGCTCGAGTGGCCTCTGGGCCTTGATAAGTGGAAATGACCAAGTAACAAAAAATAGGTATATAACAAATTTACTGAATTTCCATTACTAACGATTACTATATTGTCCAATTGACTACTGTGCACTTTTCAATCCTTATCCTCGAGTGGCCTCTGGGCCTTGATAAATGGTAATGCGTATGTAACAAAATATACATATATATAACAAATTTACTGAATTTCCATTACTAACGATTACTATATTGTCCAATTGACTACTGCACTTTTAAACGCTTATCCTCGAGTGGCCTCTGGGCCTTGATAAGTGGTAATACCATCGAGTGGCCTCTGGGCCTTAATAAGTGGTTGTGCCTAAGTAACAAAAAATAGGTATATTACAAATATCCCGCATTTCCATTACAACCGACTACTACGGTGCACTTTTCAATCCTTATCCTCGAGTGGCCTGTGGGCTTTGATAAGTGGTAATGCGTATTTAACAAAATATTAATATATATATAACAAATTTACTGAATTTCCATTACTAACAATTACTATATTTTGTCCAATTGACTACTGCACTTTTCAACACTTATCCTCTAGTGGCCTCTGGGCCTTGATAAGTGGTAATGCCTATCTAAACAAAATATAAATATATATATAACAAATTTCCCGACTTTCCATTACTAACGATTACTATGTTGTCCAATTAACTACTGCCATTTTCAACCCTTATCCTCGGGTGGCCTCTGGGCCTTATTGTCCAATTGACTACTGTGCACATTTAACTCTTATCCTCGAGATGTATCTGGGCCTTGATAAGTGGAAATGCCTAAGTAACAAAAAAATAGATATATAACAAATTTCCCAAATTTGACTACTGTGCACTTTTCAACTCTTATCCTCGAGTGGCCTCTGGGCCTTGATAAGTGGTCATATATATTTTTTACAAAATAAAAAAAAAGGTTGGAGTCGCTGAATAACTCATCCTCCCGTTAAAGCGGTTCCATCCTCTTTCCCCAATTTGACTACTGTGCACTTTTCAACTCTCGTCCTCGAGTGGACTATGGGCCTTGATAAGTGGTAATACATATTTTATGAAAAATATATATATATATATATATATATATATATATAACAAAATAGGTTGGAGTTGCTGAATAACTCATCCTCCTGTTAAAGCGGTTCCATCCTCTTTCCCAAATTTGACTACTGTGGACTTTTTAACTCTCATCCTCGAGTGGCCTATGGGCCTTGATAAGTGGTAATACATATTTTTTTATAAATATATATATATATATATACCAAAACAGGTGTGAGTCGCTGAATAATTCATCCTTCTATTAAAGCGATTAAATCCTCTTTCCCAAATTTGACTACTGTGCACTTTTAAACTCTCATCCTCGTGTGGCCTATGGGCCTTGATAAGTGGTAATATATAGTTTGTACAAAATATATATATATATATATATATATATATATATAAAAAATAGGTTGGAGTCGCTGAATAACTCATCCTCCCGTTAAAGCGGTTCCATCCTCTTTCCCGAATTTTACTACTATGCACTTTTCAACTCTCATCCTCGAGTGGCCTATTGTCCTTGATAAGTGGTAATATATATTTTTTAATAAAAGTATATATATATATATATATATAAAAAAATAGGTTGGAGTTGCTGAATAACTCATCCTCCCGTTAAAGCGGTTCCATCCTCTTTACCGTATTTTTTATACAGTGCACTATTCAACTCTCATCCTCGAGTGGCCTATTGTCCTTGATAAGTGGTAATATATATTTTTTAATAAATATAGATATAAATATATATATAAAAAAACAGGTTGGAGTCGCTGAATAACTCATCCTCCCGTTAAAGCGGTTCCATCCTCTTTCCCGAATTTGACTACTGTGCACTTTTCAACTCTAATCCTCGAGTGTCCTATGGGCCTTGATAAGTAGTAATATATATTTTTTACAAAAATATATACATACATATATATAACAAAATAGGTTGGAGTCACTGAATAATTCATCCTCCTCTTAAAGCGGTTCCATCATCTTTGCCGAATTTGACTACTGTGCACTTTTAAACTCTCATCCTCGTGTGGCCTATGGGCCTTGATAAGTGGTAATATATATTTAAAAATAAATATAGATATAAATATATATATACCAAAATAGGTTGGAGTCGCTGAATAACTCATCCTCCCGTTAAAGCGGTTCCATCCTCTTTCCCAGATTTGACTGCTGTGCACTTTTCAACTCTAATCCTCGAGTGTACTATGGGCCTTGATAAGTAGTAATATATATTTTTTACAAAAATATATACATACATATATGTAACAAAATAGGTTGGAGTCACTGAATAATTCATCCTCCTCTTAAAGCGGTTCCGTCATCTTTGCCGAATTTGACTACTGTGCACTTTTAAACTTTCATCCTCGAGTGGCCTATAGGCCTTGATAAGTGGTAATAGTTTGTACAATAGTTTGTACAATATATATATCTATATATATATATTACAAAATAGGTAAGAGAGAGAGAAGAGGGTGAGAGAGAGAGAAGAGAAAGAGGTAGAGAGAGAAGAGGGTGAGAGAGAGCAGAGAAGAGGGTGAGAGAGAGCAGAGAAAGAGGGTGAGAGAGAAAGAGGGTGAGAGAAGTGAAAGAGGTAGAGAGAGAAGAGGGTAAGAGAGAAAGAGGGTGAGAGAGAGAAGAGGGTGAGAGAGAGAGAGGTAGTGAGAGAGAGAGATAAGAGAAAGAGGTAGAGAGAGAGAGAAGAGGGTAAGACAGAGAGAGAGAGGGGTAGTGAGAGAGAGAGATAAGAGAAAGAGGTAGAGAGAGAGAGAAGAGGGTGAGGGAGAAAGAAGAGGGTGAGAGAGAGCAGAGGGAGAGAGAGAGAAGAGAAATAGGTAGAGAGAGAGAGATGAAGGTGAGAGAGAGCAGGGAAAGAGGGTGATAGAGAAGAGAAAGAGGTAGAGAGAGAGAGAGAGAAGGGTGAGAGAGAGCAGAAAAAGAGGGTGAGAGAGAGAGAAAGAGGGTCAGAGAGAGAGAGAAGAGAAAAAGGTGTACACAGAGAGTGAGAGAGAGAAGAGGGTAAGAGAGAGAGAGAGAAGAGGTTGAGAGAGAGAGAGAGATAAGAGAAAGAGGTAGAGAGAGAGAAGCGGGTGAGAGAGAGAAGAGGGTGCGAGAGAGAAGAGAAAGAGGTAGAGAGAGAGAAGCGGGTGAGAGAGAGAGAAGAGGGTGCGAGAGAGAAGAGAAAAAGGTAGAGAGAGAGAAGAGGGTGAGAGAGAGAGAAAGAGGATGAGAGAGAGAAGAGAAAGAGAGAGAGAGAAGAGGGTGATAGAGAAAGAGAGTGAGAGAGAGAAGAGAAAGAGAGAGAGAGAGAGAGAAAGAGGGTGAGAGAAGAGGGTAAATGTGCATCTTTTTTTATAGTAGGTAATGCTTGGGAGACTGTGCACATTGCCTCCTCCCCCCTCCCCCCTATAAACGCGGTTCCATTCATAAGAAAACAAACTCGTATAAAAGTAATTTTCGTGTATTTAAGCGGCCTTATACTGATAGCCACCCCTCCCCCTTCCAGTTTAACAGAGTTAGGAGGTAAAAACAAAATGGCTAAAGCCTTGTTTACATGGTAAACTATAGCAAAGAGCATAGTCATCTTTCTTCGCCGGTAAAAAACTTCAAGCAAAAATAAAAACATTTTCCCTACGTCAATTTTTATGTAATTTTGGGATTCTTCTTTTTGAAGTGCGATAAATCCGTTGGTAATAACGGTTCGACTCTTAAACTAATATTTAACTGTGTTATAGTATCAATGATACTCCTCGCAGGCAGCTTTAATGTACGTCAGAGGCTCAGCGTAGCCGACATTTTACTGAGCTGACGTCACGTCACGTGACAGCTAATGAATAATGTTAAAATGACAGGTTTTTTGGGGGGCCCCCCTGGGAGAAAAATGATCAGTTAACCCCCTTCTAGTTGTCCGTTTGACGTGAAATTTCGATATTTGTCATCCGGGTGATCAAGGTGCAATATGCTACCTAATTTGTCAACTTTGGTTGTGTCTGTCAAAAGTTTTAGCGTTACAAACAAACATACATACATACATACATACACACCGATTTTTGCCTTTTATATATATAGACTAGCAGGGCTACCCGGCGTTGCTCGGGACCGTATAAACAATGAAAAAACAAAAGCAGATATTGAACATATGTTTTATTCTTAGGGGAGAGGAATCTTTCATCTCTATGTATTATTTGTTTTATCTACCCCCGGACTGGTATTGTTCATGTTTTATCCCTAGCATAGGTAATTTACAGCATGTATATGAAATTGTTTTACCTTAGGGAGAAGAGAACAGGTAATATACAACATAATGTGTCTATATTACATCCCTGGCAACGCCTAGAAACCAGCTAGAACATGTATTTCAGTCAATGTTTATTACATCCTGGGCTATGCCGGGAAACCAGCTAATCTCTATTTAGTGACTTGACCACCAAAATACCTCCCTAAGTGTGTCCTTTCTTTTGAACTTATTAGATATAGGTATCTAGAAATGTGTGTGAAATTTTGTTGAATGCATTGTTCACTATGATTTTCTTATTGTTCTACACAATATCAACTGCAGCGAAATAAAACAGTAAACTTAGTGTAGTGTTAGAATAAAGAGCAAAGGCAAAAATTAGAATCATATTCTGTAATTGCAAATCTAAATTTGCTAGCGTGTACCAGTATTTGCCAGGTTGTGGAAATTTGGAATTTATAACGTATGTAGTGGCCTTTTCCTAGATACCTATTGCTAAAAATTATACTTTCATTTTGTTAGAAAAATCTCTCTTCGGATGCCCTGCATCATCCAAAATAAAAACAAATATTTTTATAATTGTTTCAGTACATTGCTACACATTGTGAAATTTGTTGACGTTTGTAAAAAAAAATCATGAATGTGCTTATATTCCAAAAAAGAAAATATCAGTGCACAGTATTGAAAGTGTTCGAGATTCAAAAGTCTGTAACATTTCTACTAACTTCATAAGATGTCATGTGAGAAACTGAATTGAATACCAAGACATTATCTGAAGCGTTTTTATTTTGGTATAACGTATGTGTTTACAGTGAACCGTAACTTTTAATAAACAGCTTGGTATGCAATGACATAGGCTAGGAATCTTAGACAAAATTTATATAAATTGGAAAAATGTGTGAACAAATGAAAAAAAAAAATGATCCGCTCCACTTGATGACATCAAGCACAGTAATATTTTAGTGAAGAAAATATGAAATTGATGTTCAGTGATTAGTTTGGATGAATGAGAAAATGTAATTGTTTGATGCATAAAAAATAACTCATTTGCTGTATTTGATATTAAGCAGCAAAATATAGTGATTTGAATATTAAGGAAAACATCAAATCAGATTATGTAAAAAAAAAAGATGAAATTAGAAAATATATATTTTCTGTTTATGAGTTTTGCCAATCAAAATTTTGTGGCAGAAATTGGGTGATTACCATGCAATTTTATTTTGATAAAATTCTTAAATTATTTAAATGTTTATTATAATTTCTTAGTAGTGACTTGTTATCATCAAAATCCGCCCCAAAGAGTGTCCTTTCTTTTATTAGGTATCAGAATAGGTATCCAGATTTCTACTTCTATACAAATGTGATATTTCGGATCTGTAGATAAACAATTTGTTGCATATATAAGCTGAGAATTGTTCTCTCTCATTCTCTCTCTCACACACCCACACATTCTCACTTTTATAGATATAATAGATAAATTATGCTAGATATATTTCCATATGTCTGAATAATCTATATACAAATTTTCAAATCTGTAGATAAAAAATTTGTTGAGTATATAGGTTGAGAATTGTTCTCTCTCTCTCTCTCTCCTCTCACACATGCTCACTTTTATAGATATAATAGATAGATTATGCTAGATATATTTCCATATGTCTGAATACACTATATAAAAATTTTCTAATCTGTAGATAAAAATTTGTTGAATATAAAGGGTGAGAATTGTTCTTACTCTCTCTCTCTCTCTCACACACAGACATATTCTCACTTTTATAGACATAATAGATAGATTATGCTAGATATATTTCCATATGTCTGAATACCTTATATACCAATTTTCAAATCTGTAGATAAAAAATTTGTTGAATATATAGGTTGAGAATTGTTCTCTCGCTCTGTCTCTCTCTCTCTTGCTACCTCACACACACACACACGCAAACATTCTCACTTTTATAGATATAATAGATAGATTATGCTAGATATATTTCCATATGTCTGAATACCCTATATACAAATTATCTAATCTGTAGATAAAAAATTTGTTGAGTATATAGGTTGAGAATTGCTCTCTCTCTCACAGACACACACATTTTCACTTTTGTAGATATAATAGATAGATTATGCTAGATATATTTACATATGTATGAATACCCTTTATAACAAATTTAAAATCTGTAGATAAAAAATTTGTTGAATATATAGGTTAAGAATTGTTCTCTCTCTCTCTCTCTCTACCTCACACACACCCACACACACAAACATTCTGACTTTTATAGATATAATAGATAGATTATGCTAGATATATTCCATATGTCTGGATACCCTATATACAAATTTTCTAATCTGTAGTTAAAAAATTTGTTGAATATTTTCAACCCTTATCCTCGAGTGGCGTCTGGGCCTTGATAAGTAGTAATGCGTATTTAGCAAAATATAAATATATATATATATAACAAATTTACTGAATTTCCATTACTAACGATTACTGTATTGTCCAATTGACTACTGCGCTTTTCAACCCTTATCCTCGAGTGGCCTCTGGGCCTTGAGAAGTAGTAATTACTAACGATTACTATATTGACCAATTGACTACTGCACTTTTTAACCCTTATCCTCGGGTGGCCTCTGGGCCTTATTGTCCAATTGACTACTGTGGAACTTTTAACTCTTATGCTCGAGTGGCCTCTGGGCCTTGATAAGTGGAAATGACTAAGTAACAAAAAATAGGTATATAACAAATTTACTGAATTTCCATTACTAACGATTACTATATTGTCCAATTGACTACTGTGCACTTTTCAATCCTTATCCTCGAGTGGCCTCTGGGCCTTGATAAATGGTAATGCGTATGTAACAAAATATACATATATATAACAAATTTACTGAATTTCCATTACTAACGATTACTATATTGTCCAATTGACTACTGCACTTTTAAACGCTTATCCTCGAGTGGCCTCTGGGCCTTGATAAGTGGTAATACCATCGAGTGGCCTCTGGGCCTTAATAAGTGGTTGTGCCTAAGTAACAAAAAATAGGTATATTACAAATATCCCGCATTTCCATTACAACCGACTACTACGGTGCACTTTTCAATCCTTATCCTCGAGTGGCCTGTGGGCTTTGATAAGTGGTAATGCGTATTTAACAAAATATTAATATATATATAACAAATTTACTGAATTTCCATTACTAACAATTACTATATTTTGTCCAATTGACTACTGCACTTTTCAACACTTATCCTCTAGTGGCCTCTGGGCCTTGATAAGTGGTAATGCCTATATAAACAAAATATAAATATATATATAACAAATTTCCCGACTTTCCATTACTAAGTATTACTATGTTGTCCAATTAACTACTGCCATTTTCAACCCTTATCCTCGGGTGGCCTCTGGGCCTTATTGTCCAATTGACTACTGTGCACATTTAACTCTTATCCTCGAGATGTATCTGGGCCTTGATAAGTGGAAATGCCTAAGTAACAAAAAAATAGATATATAACAAATTTCCCGAATTTGACTACTGTGCACTTTTCAACTCTTATCCTCGAGTGGCCTCTGGGCCTTGATAAGTGGTCATATATATTTTTTACAAAATAACAAAATAGGTTGGAGTCGCTGAATAACTCATCCTCCCGTTAAAGCGGTTCCATCCTCTTTCCCCAATTTGACTACTGTGCACTTTTCAACTCTCGTCCTCGAGTGGACTATGGGCCTTGATAAGTGGTAATACATATTTTATGAAAAATATATCTATATATATATATATATATATATATATATATATATATATATATATATATAACAAAATAGGTTGGAGTTGCTGAATAACTCATCCTCCTGTTAAAGCGGTTCCATCCTCTTTCCCAAATTTGACTACTGTGGACTTTTTAACTCTCATCCTCGAGTGGCCTATGGGCCTTGATAAGTGGTAATACATATTTTTTTATAAATATATATATATATATACCAAAACAGGTGTGAGTCGCTGAATAATTCATCCTCCTATTAAAGCGATTAAATCCTCTTTCCCAAATTTGACTACTGTGCACTTTTAAACTCTCATCCTCGTGTGGCCTCTGGGCCTTGATAAGTGGTAATATATATATATATATATAACAAAATAGGTTGGAGTGGCTGAATAACTCATCCTCCCGTTAAAGAGGTTCCATCCTCTTTCCCGAATTTGACTACTGTCCACTTTTCAACTCTCATCCTCGAGTAGCCTATGGGACTTGATAAGTGGTAATATATATTTTTTAGTAAATATAGATATAAATATATATATAACAAAATAGGTTGGAGTCGCTGAATAACTCATCCTCCCGTTAAAACTGTTCCATCCTCTTTCCCGAATTTGATTACTGTGCACTTTTCAACTCTTATCCTCGAGTAGCCTATGGGCCTTGATAAGTGGTAATATATTTTTGTTATAAATATAGATATATATATATATATATAAAAAATAGGTTGGAGTCGCTGAATAACTCATCCTCCCGTTAAAGCGGTTCCATCCTCTTTCCCGAATTTTACTACTATGCACTTTTCAACTCTCATCCTCGAGTGGCCTATTGTCCTTGATAAGTTGTAATATATATTTTTTAATAAAAGTATATATATATATATATATAACAAAATAGGTTGGAGTCGCTGAATAACTCATCCTCTCGTTAAAGCGGTTCCATCCTCTTTACCGTATTTTTTATACAGTGCACTATTCAACTCTCATCCTCGAGTGGCCTATTGTCCTTGATAAGTGGTAATATATATTTTTTAATAAATATAGATATAAATATATATATAAAAAAATAGGTTGGAGTCGCTGAATAACTCATCCTCCCGTGAAAGCGGTTCCATCCTCTTTCCCGAATTTGACTACTGTGCACTTTTCAACTCTAATCCTCGAGTGTCCTATGGGCCTTGATAAGTAGTAATATATATTTTTTACAAAATATATACATACATATATATAACAAAATAGGTTGGAGTCACTGAATAATTCATCCTCATCTTAAAGCGGTTCCATCATCTTTGCCGAATTTGACTACTGTGCACTTTTAAACTCTCATCCTCGTGTGGCCTATGGGCCTTGATAAGTGGTAATATATATTTAAAAATAAATATAGATATAAATATATATATACCAAAATAGGTTGGAGTCGCTGAATATCTCATCCTCCCGTTAAAGCGGTTCCATCCTCTTTCCCAGATTTGACTACTGTGCACTTTTCAACTCTAATCCTCGAGTGTCCTATGGGCCTTGATAAGTAGTAATATATATTTTTTACAAAATATATACATACATATATGTAACAAAATAGGTTGGAGTCACTGAATAATTCATCCTCCTCTTAAAGCGGTTCCATCATCTTTCCCAGTTTGACTGCTGTGCACTTTTCAACTCTAATCCTCGAGTGTCCTATGGGCCTTGATAAGTAGTAATATATATTTTTTACAAAATATATACATACATATATGTAACAAAATAGGTTGGAGTCACTGAATAATTCATCCTCCTCTTAAAGCGGTTCCATCATCTTTGCCGAATTTGACTACTGTGCACTTTTAAACTCTCATCCTCGAGTGGCCTATAGGCCTTGATAAGTGGTAATATATAGTTTTTACAATATATATATATATATATATATATATATATATATATATTACAAAATAGGTTGGTGTCGCTGAATAACTCATGCTCCCGTTAAAGTTGTTCCATCCTCTTTCCCAAATTTGACTACTGTGACCTTTTGAACTGTCATCCTCGAGTTGCCTATTGGCCTTGATAAGTGCTAATATAGAGAGAAGAGAAACGGGGTGAGAGAGAGAGAAGATAAAGAGGGCGAGAGAGAGACAGAAGAGAATGAGGGGAGAGAGAGAGAGAAGAGAAAGACGGTGTGAGAGAGAGAAGAGAAAGGGGGTGAGAGAGAGAGAAGAGAAAGAGGTAGACAGGGAGAGAGAAGAGGGTAAGAGTGAGTTGAGAATGAGGGTGAAAGAGAGAGAGAGAAGAGAAAGAGGGTGAGAGAGAGAGAAAAGAAAGACGGCGAGAGAGAGAGAAAAGAGAAGAGAAGAGAAAGAGGGTAAGAGAGAGAGAAGAGGGTGAGAGAGAGAAGAGAAAGAGGTAGAGAGAGAAGAGGGTGAGAGAGAGCAGAGAAGAGGGTGAGAGAGAGCAGAGAAAGAGGGTGAGAGAGAAAGAGGGTGAGAGAAGTGAAAGAGGTAGAGAGAGAAGAGGGTAAGAGAGAAAGAGGGTGAGAGAGAGAAGAGGGTGAGAGAGAGAGAGGTAGTGAGAGAGAGAGATAAGAGAAAGAGGTAGAGAGAGAGAGAAGAGGGTAAGACAGAGAGAGAGAGAGGGGTAGTGAGAGAGAGAGATAAGAGAAAGAGGTAGAGAGAGAGAGAGAGAAGAGGGTGAGGGAGAAAGAAGAGGGTGAGAGAGAGCAGAGGGAGAGAGAGAGAGAAGAGAAATAGGTAGAGAGAGAGAGATGAAGGTGAGAGAGAGCAGGGAAAGAGGGTGATAGAGAAGAGAAAGAGGTAGAGAGAGAGAGAGAGAGAGAAGGGTGAGAGAGAGCAGAAAAAGAGGGTGAGAGAGAGAGAAAGAGGGTCAGAGAGAGAGAGAAGAGAAAAAGGTGTACACAGAGAGTGAGAGAGAGAAGAGGGTAAGAGAGAGAGAGAGAGAAGAGGTTGAGAGAGAGAGAGAGAGAGATAAGAGAAAGAGGTAGAGAGAGAGAAGCGGGTGAGAGAGAGAGAAGAGGGTGCGAGAGAGAAGAGAAAGAGGTAGAGAGAGAGAAGCGGGTGAGAGAGAGAGAAGAGGGTGCGAGAGAGAAGAGAAAAAGGTAGAGAGAGAGAAGAGGGTGAGAGAGAGAGAAAGAGGATGAGAGAGAGAAGAGAAAGAGAGAGAGAGAAGAGGGTGATAGAGAAAGAGAGTGAGAGAGAGAAGAGAAAGAGAGAGAGAGAGAAAGAGGGTGAGAGAAGAGGGTAAATGTGCATCTTTTTTTATAGTAGGTAATGCTTGGGAGACTGTGCACATTGCCTCCTCCCCCCTCCCCCCTACAAAAGCGGTTCCATTCATAAGAAAACAAACTCGTATAAAAGTAATTTTCGTGTATTTAAGCGGCCTCATACTGATAGCCACCCCCCCCCCTTCCAGAGAGAGAGAAATATGGTGATAGAGAGAGTTAGGAAAGGTGTAGAGATAGAAGAGAGTGAGAGAGAGAGAGAAAGACGGCGAGAGAGAGAGAGAAAGACGGCGAGAGAGAGAGAGAAAGACGGCGAGAGAGAGAGAGAGAGAGAGAGAGAGAAGGGAAAGAGGGTGAGAGAGAGAGTAGATAAAGAGGGTGAGAGAGAGAAAGAGAAGAGAAAAAGGTCTAGAGAGAGAGAGAGAAGAGAGTGAGAGAGAGAGAGAGAAATATGGTGAGTCGAGTTGATCCTCTCTCTCTCTCACTCTCTTCTCTCTCTCTCTCTCTCTAGACCTTTTTCTCTTCTCTTTCTCTCTCTCACCCTCTTTATCTACTCTCTCTCTCACCCTCTTTCCCTTCTCTCTCTCTCTCTCTCTCTCGCCGTCTTTAGAGAGAAGAGAAACAGGGCGAGAGAGAGAGAGAAGATAAGAGAAGGGAAAGAGGGTGAGAGAGAGAGTAGATAAAGAGGGTGAGAGTGAGAAAGAGAAGAGAAAGAGGTCTAGAGAGAGAGAGAGAAGAGAGTGAGAGAGAGAGAGAAATATGGTGATAGAGAGTTAGGAAAGGTGTAGAGATAGAAGAGAGTGAGAGAGAGAGAGAAAGACGGCGAGAGAGAGAGAGAAAGACGGCGAGAGAGAGAGAGAGAGAGAGAGAGAGAGAGAGAGAAAGACGGCGAAAGAGAGAGAGAGAGAGAGAAAGACGGCGAGAGAGAGAGAGAGAGAAAGTGGAAAATGTGCAAGCGACCTAATTTTCGTTTACATAAGCGGCCTGATACTGATACCCCCCCCCTCCCCCTTCAAGTTAACAGAGTTAGAATGTATAAACAAAATGGCTAATCTTTGTTTACATGTAAATTACAAAGAGCAAAGTCATCTTCGCCGGCAAAAAACTTCGAGCAAAAATAAAAACATTTTCCCTACGTCAATTTGCGTGTAATTTTGGTTTTTTTTTTATTTTTGGAGTGCGATAATTACGTTGGTAATAACGGTTCGAGTCGAAAACTAATATTTAACTGTGTTATAGTATCAATTTCTCCTCCGAAGGCAGTTTTAACGTACCTCAGCTGCAGCCGACATTTTACTGAGCTGACGTCACGTCACGTGACACTTAATGAATAACGTTATAATGACAGGATTTTTGGGGCCCCCCCTGGGAGAAAAATGATAAGTTCACCCCCTTGTAATTGTCCGTTTGACGTGAAATTTTGATATTTGTCATGCGGGTGATCAAGGTGCAATATGATACATAATTTGTCAACTTTGGTTGTGTCTGTCAAAAGTTTGAGCTGACGTCACGTCACGTGACACGTATTGAATAACGTTAAAATGACAGGTTTTTTTGGGGGCCCCCCTAGGAGAAAAACGATCAGTTGACCCCTTTCTACTGGTCCGTTTGACGTGAAATTTCGATATTTGTCATCCGGGTGATCAAGGTGCAATATGATACCAAATTTGTCAACTCTGGTTCCGTCTTTCAAAAGTTTTAGCGTTACAAACAAACATACATACATACATACATACACACCGATTTTTGCCTTTTATATATATAGATGAGATATACAGTTTCACATCTCTGACCTCGCTCGTTGAATATCTTAATGAAAACTTGGCTATAATTGTATTCCTATACTCTGAAGAATTGCTAAGCCATAAGCAGAAAATAGGTATTAGCTGAAGGCATTTTAAACGTTTCACTCTGGAAATAAACTATGGTCCACCAGAGGTAAATAACGGCCATGTCCGACAATCGTACAATTCCTGGAAGATATATGCAGAGTGAATTACCTAAGCTCTTAATTTGTATTCGTAAATCCTGATTCTTAAATATATTAATAAGTAAAAATAATAATAGTAGCGACCAAGTTTTATAATAGTACATTCCCAGATTTAAATAATTTAGTCATTAGCAATTATAGAGCCTATAATTGTACCGTTCAATACATGAGCTACTTGTACATTACTGCATGATTGTGTATAAAAAATTAACGTTCATTTCTTCCTATTATGTATTTGTACATTGTGGTTATGAGGATATATATATATATATACATATATATATGGGTGTACCTATATATATATATATATATATATATATATATATATGTGTGTGTGCGTGTGTGTGTGTGTATAGGCATGAATGAGGGTAGATGTATATATGAGGGTACACAAGCGGGAAACTTCGTTTATGTATGTGAATACGTGTTTATGCATGTATATATATATATATATATATATATATATATATATATATATACCCATGTGTGCATGTATATGCACATATATATATATATATATATGTGCATATATCTATATGCATATGCGTGTATATATATATGAATATATGTATGTAGGTGTACACGTTTATGACTTCATATGCAGTATATACATGCATGTAGACTCGTTAGTGTGCGTGTTTTATGCATTTGTTTTTATGTGTATAGAGTTATGCTTGTATATATGTATATATATATAAATATATGTGTGTGTGTGTGGGTGTGTGTGTGTGGATGCATGTGTATGTATTTATATATATATACATATATATATATATATATATATGTATATATGTATATATATATATATATATATATATATATATATATATATATATATATATATATGCGTATGTAAGATAACAGTTAAATGATATGCATAAATAATTTAACCAACATAACAAAAATACTGAATTAAGGATTTTTTAACCTAAAAATAGGCATATAATAGTGTATTGGTTTTTTTAAAGCACACTTCTCACGTTTTATTTCTTACGGGTGTCGTGTGGGATCAATTTACTTTCTATTTTGAATGATCAAATGAACTTGGCCTAAGTACTTGAAAAGAGAATGGAGGTGCGAATAAACTTTGATGGCTTTTATAGAGAAATTGGGACGATCGACGAGCAGGAGTTATATCTCACCGTTATTTTTACGGCAATCTTAGTAGAAGATTTTATTTTATTATTTTATATCGAATTGTAAGTTTAATTATTATTATGTAGACTCATTACAAGTTTTATATAATTTTAATTCTATACATATAAATATAAATATAATTTTTATTCTCTCTATATATATTCATGTATATAAATATATATATACATATATATAAATTTGTATATATATATATATATATATATATATATATTTAATCATAAATATATGTATATATAGAGAGAGAAAGGGAGATACAGACGACATACATACAGACAGAGAAAAAAAGTAGGAAACCAAGGTATCTTTTGATCACTATTCGTCTTTATTGCGAGGCTTTCTCTGAATGTCTGAATATATATATATATATATATATATATATATATATATATATATATATATATATATATATATATATATATATATATATATATATATATTCACATATGCATGTGCATTATCTACTCTTCCGGATCAATAAGTTTTAAAAGGCTTTTAAAATTGGTTTAGACACGTGGACATTTGGTGTGTTATTGCGGTACTTCTGCAGTATTTTACCCACCGATTTCACGATCTTCGCCGAGCGTTGATCGACATCCGTCGGAAAACGCCGGAACATGGCGAGCGGTAACGATACTCTATCAGCCAATCAGGGCGCTTCAAACGAACGCGCAGCAGACGAATAATTTTCATTGAAATTACACACATAGCGTTTCATTTCAGTTATTTTATTGTTCAAAGTAAAAATACACAGCCTTTCATTTCAGCTATTTAATTTAGCGATAAAAAAAAAAAAAAACGGGAGCTGTTGGAAACATATTTATGCGAATTTATGTGGCGACAAAAATTTGGACACAACCCTTTTGTCTCCATAATAAATCAAATAGCGGAAGGCTACCCGGTTTGGGAAGGAGCTTCTTTCCACATCCTCTGAAAACCCTTTGCTCCCTACTTTGCCTCTCTACAGTCAGTAGAAAATCTTCCAGTCGGAACTTAAGATAAACAGTAATTGCTGTCCCCCCCTCCAAACATTACTGAAAAAAAAAACATTGTTGTTACTGTTTAATAACGTTTTGTTAAAAACACACACAAAAAAAAATAAACATTGAAGTGTTTATTACTGTTGCTTACCCCCCCCCCCAAAAAAAAAAGCTATCGGAAAACAAAATGAACAAAAAAAAAAAATATTCAACAAAATAAATTTATTTTACTTTGAAAAAACTTACGGTAAGTGTTTGTGATTTATTTTATCCAAATTTTTTGTATTAACTTTATCCATTTTGTTGTGTGTGTGTAATATATTTTCCTTGTAATGTTGTTGCTATTCACATACTTTTAGCGTTCTTGCACCGTAGCTCCGAATTCTCGGCTTTCGTCGGCGTTAACGCCGAAAGCGTTCGTCAACGCTCGGCTAAGATCGTGAAATCGGTGGGTAAAATACTGCAGGAGTACCGTTATTGCTATACATCATATAAGAAGATGAATATTTTTATGCTTCCAGGTACAAAACAATTAATACAATAGGAGTGGAATACACTCTGCTAAAGCCTGATTATATCAGCTAATCACTTTTGAACATGCAATCTGGACGTGAGAAGACTTCAAAAGGAAGATAGGATTTGCACAGTGAAATAAAATGGCGCCTCCAGTTTCGGCATTAAATGTAGAAGCACCTTTATTCTTTGGATTATATTCGCTCGGGGCACAATTTAAATAAATAAATAAAACGAAGCGAAATTTAAGTTTCCCTTCCATTTTTACAACAACCGAATAGATAAGGAGGATTGATTTACTAGGACTTTTTATTGGAAGCTGAGCACTTATTAAAATTATTTTATTGTTGAATTTTTCGCATTTTGGTTACATTTGTTAGTTTGTAATCGCTGATATCCCACTTCAAAAATTGAACACAAGACGGAATTAAAAAGAATGGTACTCATGCAGAATTCCGCCCCCGATTCCATTTCATTCCACCGGATTCGACCGAGCGTTGTTTAAAACTCTAAATCAGCGTTTTATTTATTTATTTGCATAATTAATTAATTAATTATGATGTGAGTATTTTCTGTTTATTTTCTTAACGTCTGTTGGCAAAAAATTAATTTGTACATTCTCTTGAAATAAAAAAATTAAAAAATCTCTACTTTCACCTTCAGTGTTCTTATAAATCATTCATCTTTTCTTTTTATTATAAAAATTCCGTTTGTAAAAAGACACGTTTACTGCCAATTGTCTTTTTAAAAAAGTGCAAGTTTTCCTGAAAAAAACTTATGGTAAAAATTGTTTAGGGGAAATTGAGAAAAAATAAATTGCAGAAAATATTAAAAGTAAATAAACAATACAAAATGCAATTTTTCTTGAGTTCCATTTTACCAAACTGGGCAACACCAACATGTGGCCGGGTACAGCTAGTAAAGTATATAATTACAGTATTTTGATTAAAATAATATGGGAAATGTACACAGAGACCTATTTTCATGAAAGCTGTTTTACTTAATTCCTTATGACTCTGGATCAAAGTAAATATCAATCCAAAATTATCAAAGTACTTAAAATGTAATTTAATTTTTTTCATAATAGCCAAATAGAAATGGATATCTATGGAATACTTTGAATTAATGTGTTATATCTATTTAATTTTTGTTTGACAAACATGGCATTACTCTTATTACTTACTAAGCATTTTTGTCTTTGATTTGCTTCATTCTCAATAATAATATATTACATTAAACATGGACATTCGTATATTTAAGGTAAAGTTTGTTAGGACAGAATCTTATACAGCACATTTTAAAAACAACACATATATATGTATTCGAATACATCAGTGTGTTTAGTGCCAGGGAACTGGAAGCATATGGATAGAAAAAAGTGAGAATTATTAAGAGATGGAGGGAGAATGAAATATAACATCAACCGTAAGGAATATAGTTCGGATTTGTATAAAAGATTCGTGTTGAAATGACAGTTTTACGAATAGTAACTTAATATACCCAACCATAATTCTGAACTTTCTACTGAAAATGAGACGGCTGTTTCTCTTTAGAATCTTTGTTTTGCGTGTTAAGAAACCATCATTTTTTGCACAGAGTCTGTCTTTGTGTCTCAATCACAAACTTCCCAAAAAGAACTCATTGCCTTTCTTGCATTTGAACTTTTACAATTTGTAGAAAAACCAATCAAGCTGCACTGCCTCTTATCACGATCAAATGTTCTTCACTAATGTAGATGTTATGTGTGATGACCATAGTGAATTCTGTTCTAATATAAAATTGCTGAGTTCTAATCTTGCTGTTCGCATTGCATCTCTTTTATTTTGATATAGCGAATATTCCCACATGTTTCACCACGTGTTGTAGTGAAAGTTAAAAAGATCTTACACTAATCGAGGATAAGTGTGAACGAGATGAAATTATAGCTATTAAAAAAAATACGCAGAATTATTATGAGAATAAACTGTGAGGACGTTAATTAACAGAACTATATCCACATCATATTAAATGTTAATTGACAGAAATATATCCACATGACATTAAACGTTAATTGACCGGAATATATCCACATGGCATTAAACGTTAATTGACAGAAATATACTCACATGGCATTAAACGTTAATTGACAGAAATATATTCACAGGGCATTAAACGCTAATTGACAGAAATATACATGAATGTTAATTGACAGAAATATATCCAAATGGCATTAAACGTTAATTGACAGAAATATATCCACATGAAATTAAACGTTAATTGACAGAAATATACCCACATGGCATTAAACGTTAATTGGCGGAAATATATTCACTTGCCATTAAACGTTAATTGCCATTAATATATCCCCATGGAATTAAACGTTAATCGGCAGAAATATACTCACATGACATAAAACGTTAATTGACAGAAATATATCCACAGGACATTAAACGTAAATTGACAGAAATATACCCCACGACATTAAACGTTAATTGACAGAAATATATCCAAATTATATTAAACGTTAATTGACAGAAATATATCCGCATGACATTAAACGTTAATGGACAGAAATATATCAGCATGACATTAAACGTTAATGGGCAGAAATATATCTGCATGACATTAAACGTTAATTGGCAGAAATATATCCCCATGGAATTAAACGTTAATTGGCAGAAATATACCCACATGACATTAAACGTTAATCGACAGAAATATATCCACATGGCATTAAACGTTAATGGACAGAAATATACTCACATGGCATTAAACGTTAATTGACAGAAATATATCTGCATGACATTAAAAGTTAATGGACAGAAATATATCCGCATGACATTAAACGTTAATTGTCAGAAATACTTCCGCATTGCATTAAACAACAATGTGTTCACATGAGAAACAAAACAATTCTGCAGCTGCGTGTATCTCAAACAGAACATCACTAAACCCTTGTTCGTGGAAATATTACTTGAAGCAACGTTCACTAAAGAACAAAGGTACGTTATATTTTGTGATACAAAATGTGTTTTGGGGGATTTTTTTGCCTGAATGTCTTACAAGGGTAAATAGAGATAGAGACGTATACACATCCGTGCGAACACAACAGTCAGAAACGAAATTATCATCTAAGATTTTATTTCGAAATTCATACTTCATACGTATCGCTCTTTGAGTATTTTAAAGTGTGGAATATACAGAAAGAGTGTGAATATTAGTGCACTGAATACTGGAGAATCATAAAAAACAGGCTATTACAAAAACAGATCGTTACAATTGAATCCTAACATTTTATCCAATTCCTTCGACAATATTCGTTACGAAAATATATTTACGCCCAATGAATATGAATGAATCGACCACCATTAATGATGCGTTTGTGTTTTATTTTCTTAATCTATTTCGTCCTCATACCATATTCTATAGCGTAGGTCGCTGTAATTATCTGTTATTGCTTTTTTGAGAATAGCACATTGAACACTGTTCGTACCTAGAAGTAAAAAATATATTCAATAAATGCGTCGATAACCGCTACTTGTTTACAGCTGAACCATGTTACACTTAAATAAAATAGGGCAAAGAATATATTTACCCTCCTCGCATGAAAATCATTGCATAAAACACTATTTTATATTATAATGTAGCAAATTTTTTTCAGAAATTCTCTGTAAGTATGATATTCAAATATCTGCAAATATTTCTGTGTTCTTTCACTTTGTGTACTAAACATCTAAGTTTTGCATAAATTATGCCCCTGCTTGATAAGGCAATAAAATCACCCAATACAAATACACGTGCATGTTTGTCGTAATCCATGCGTTTTTCACGTGAGACATTGTAAAATTCTATCAAACTATTTTAACAATCATTAAAAAACGACCTTAATTTCTAAGCCTACCCTTGTGGGAAGGTATATAAATAGGGGCTCTTATTTTCGAGGAGTCTTTTATCATTATAAGCTGTGACACGTTGCAATAAATTCGGTGGATTGATAATATACTTAACACTAAGGTGGCATACAAAAACATCTTATATTAGAATCGTGTAAGACAGACGAGAAGTTATTTCATTTGAAAATTACACATCCTATGAAAAATAATATTTTAAACGTCGCAAACTTACAATAGACAGATTATCTAATATCTTTTTCGCTCTGAACTTTTAACGATAAAACTGTCATGAGAGGCCGAGCGACGAGTAGAGTTTTCAAAAAAATATTTGTCACATCGTTACTAATATACGTAACTCTTGTTTAAAACTGAGAGTGATAAGTATATCGGTCAACGGATATATTACTTTTACCAACTGTGTTGACGCATTAATTAATTACGTTCATCACAATTTCACACTATACAGTCGAAATGTGGCGTTTACTAAGTGGTTATCAACACAAAACGCCAGCATAGTAACAAGTTCAAATCTAATTAATTTCACAGAAACACCTTTACTTAGAATATATGGGACATTAACGTGATACTTTCTGTAATTACCCGTTGTCTTCGGAAATAATTTAAACTAGACATTTATCTGAAAAACAAATGGCAATATAAGAGTCTCTTGATTCACATCAGTTTATGAGTCAAATATTAAATTAACTCAATTTAATGAATTTTATAGAAATATAACACAAGTACGTTTCAGTTCAAGTGTAGGGTTAGAAGGCAGACATTTACACTTGGGATCATGGAGTTGCATAACATCTGTTTAATGCATTTCAAAGTGTGCACATTACTGTCACTAGCCTTCAAATTACAAACTTTCCTATTGAAACCATAGCAGGCTTCGAAATACATATAATAATACAAATTTCTCCCGGATTTAAAGGAGACTATATATACGTTGCTAAAATCATACACGTTTCTCTTGTAGCGTCTATGTATCTATCACAATAATAAACATTATTGCTACAAGTATTACTACGAGTAGTAACATTATTGATAGTTTTAATATTAATACTGGTAATACTCTGATAAATGTATAGAAAACAACTATGGTTAACAGGCATTCTCACAAGTATATAATGCACACATCCTTCAAATATATCTGTTTTGGTTTGGTACCAATGTGTCACTATTTAGCAAATTCAGCGACTTTATGAGATTTGTTTTAATGGTTTCATCGTCAGTTAAATAAAGATAGGATTTAAAATCCAGAACAGTATCTACAAACCTGCATACAACGCATAAGACGAAAGAGTGTAACTCTTGGGAAATTATAGACATCAGGTAAATTTCGAAGGAATCTGTAACATTAAAACGCAAACATTTTGCAAGCGGGCGCTAGAATATGTCTATGTAAGGTTATGATTGAGTGGTTTATCCATTTTAACATTGCTGATATAGAAAACCAGCAGGAAATATATTTTTATGACTGAATTGCATATAATTCTTCTCGGTTTTGTAACGAAAGTAAATGTATATGTATCGTATCGTTAAATAAATATCCTTAACTTATTATGCGTTTCTCTTCGAGCGTACGCCCAGAATGAGAGTACGGCCTACCGGTCTTGGTTTTGTCTCGTAAAATCACTCCTCATAAAAGGATTCCTCATAAAATCAGTTCTCGTGAAATATGTCCGTCAACAACTCTGAGTTGATTATATAACAACATGTGGTAATCTCAGACGTGCTATGTACAAATGCAAGGTGTTGTTTGAATTTATCACCTGTTTTTTCATCTTGTGTCTCTCATTACATGATGTACTCACAAAATGACTTAGCGATACTTGAAATAGAATAAGTTGTCCTATGCCTTCCAAGCTTTAAAACCATATATCATTTAATTTATTTTAGATTTGATAGTATGACATTTTTCTAATGGCCGCATAGAGTAGGTTACGTATTAGATATGCAATGCAAACTATTTATTAATTTAAGTTCATAGCCGTTCATACACTTTTAGTGTAAAGATTTTCTAACGCTACCCAGCTAAGTCGCTAAGTCAACAAAGGATTTAAAAAAAACTAAAACTTGCTTTTGTCAGTTGTTTAACGATATTATATATATATAATGTAAAGCTGAATGTATGTATGTGTGTGTGTGCGTGTGTGATCACGAATAGGCTCATATATGGTTGATTATTTCAAAAAACAGTTTACATATAATGATAGAAGATGTATCGAGACACAGGAATGGGTATGTTTGATCTGGCAGAACGGTGGCTCATTAAAATTGTGGGGTGTGCGTTCGAGCCTGGTCCACAAAATATGAAAATAAAAAATCTAAACATTAAAAAAAAACGTTTGCAAGTGTTTCTGATATAGATGTGTTTAAGAATATTTTGATAAGTATGTTTTAACTTAAATAGGGATACTCAAATAAAATTGTGGGGTCTGCGTTCGCGCCTGGCCTCCATAGAATGGAAATAGGCACACACTTTAATAAAGCCGTTTCATATCTATCTGCGTAAGTATACTTTGATAATTATATTTCAGTTTGAAGAAATATTGTTAAATAAAATATTGCGTGTTCGTTCGCACCTGACCTCCATAGATATGAAATAGGTCACAAAGTTTAACAAGGTTTTTTAATATAGATCCACAGAATAGTGTGATAAGTGTGTCAGTGTGAACAGGTGTGGTATAATAAATTATGGGGTTTATCTATTTTATTTTTACTTTCATCATATTTGGCTTTGGTTTTGATGCCCCCAAATTCGAAGCTATCTCTTTACAACCCATCCTTTTCATAACCTATCATAATTTCATAAACCAGATTTCATTTTCTGTCAGCTATTTTTGAACCCAGTCAACGATGAGTATCTTTGCTAGTATATATATATATATATATATATATATATATATATATATATAAATATATATATATATATATATATATATATATAGTGGAAATGGTAATTAATAAAAACTGAATAAACTGCTCAATACGTTTGTAGAGCAGATATACGTTTTATTTTTAATTATCGTATCTTTCTGTTAAGTTACATTATTGTTTCAGCTACTTGGCCGTTTTTGGCCGTCTGTAGCATCCTCAGACTTTAACAGAAATGTTCACTATTTTCATCGCAAAATAGCGAACCTTTCTGTAAAAGTCTGAGGATGCTACAGACAGCCAAAAAACGGTCAAGTAGCTGAAACGATAATGTAACTAAACAGAAAGATACGGTAATAAAAAATAAAACGTATATATATATATATATATATATATATATATATATATATATATATATATAGAGAGAGAGAGAGAGAGAGAGAGAGTGTGAGAGAGGGATACAAAGAGAATGATAGAGAGATAAATAAATAAATAGATAGATTGATTGATAGATATGTGTGCAAAAATAAATTAAAAAATATATTTACCACACCTCTTTCATAATAATTTCCTCTTAATAAACTAAATCTTATCAATTAAACCTAATCTATATATCTATAAAAGTAAAAATGTCTTTCTGTGTGTATATGTGTGTGGGTTTTGTGTACATTTCCTTACCAAACATCTCTGTCAATTTTCAGTCTACAGACTCGAGATTAGACATAAAGGGTATTGAGGTTTGGGGAAATCTTCTTAATCGGTTTTCGGTCTGAAATTAGGCTGTTAAAGGGTAAAAGTTCAAGGATTTGACCTTTGAAAAATCTACTTTGAAAAAAACTCCTCTGTTAATTTTGAGTACAATACTAGAAATTTAGATGTAGGTTACAGGGATCAAACTGTTAATTTGATTTGAGACCAAAACAATAAATGTTAAGGTGTACAAAATCGGGATCAAAGTTTTTAAATAAGTGATCTATGCAGACGCTAACAAATTACTGAGCCAAATTTTGGTCTAAACATCTGAATTTTACATAAAGTATATTCAGGCATACAGCAAGCTTCTATATCGGTTTTTGACCGAATATTTGGACACCAAAGGATAAAAGTAGAAATAATTAAACCTTTGGGGTCTCTAGTAATCTATCCAGCTTATTTTGGGTATAAACATTTGAAATTAAACATAAAGGGTAGTCAGACATTTGCAAGCTTTTAAATAAGTTGTAGGGATAAAATTAGGCTGCCAAGAGGTTTACGTTGAAAGCGTTGACCTTTGCAAACTCTAACAAACTTATTTTTTTGTCTTAACACCCTTTATTTTAGATGTAGGTTACCTGGACATCAGTTAAACTTTTTAATACACACACACACACACACACACACATATATATATATATATATATATATATATATATTTATATACATATATATATAATATATATAAAAATATGTATATATACAAATATATATAAATATATATATAAATATATATATATTTATTTATATAAATATATATATACATATATATATATATTTATATATATAAATATATATATATATACATATATATATATATATATAGTGCCAGCAAAAAGCAAGTTCGTACATTTTCTTTATTTTAAAACTGCAAATTTAAGCTAAAAGTTGCTTAAGCACCTATATCTAATTTGATTAGCCTTTCATTATTCTACAATTTTACCTGTTTATATTTGACTTTAATTAGAATATTCAAGTGTTAATAATGCAATTTTGGAAAGGCACTATATATATATATATATATATATATATATATATATATATATACATAATTATTATTGCATGCATATATATATATGCATGAAATAATAATTATATATATATATATATATATATATATATATATATATAGGCAGATAAACATAGATAGAGATACATATTTATGTATTAGAAAATTTTATCATACACTCTTTTCTATTATTCGCAATCTAAAAAAATATGCATATATAGAATTCCGCGTAAGAGTGAAATGTCGCCACTCATTTAATAAGAAAAAGTGGAAAACTTATAAGAAATTAATTCACTCTGGTTTTTAAAATGAAATATGCAAATTCGTTCATCTTTATGTAGTAACTCCCATAACAATAATTGCGTATATAAAGAAATTCGTTTTGATAATTGTTCATAGACAAGTAGGCTTTTGAATATGAGAGCAAGCTTAAAAAAATAACAAAAAAAAAAACAATACGAAAACACTCCTATAAACAGGTTCGCAAAGTATATTTACTTCAATAAGCTGGTTATATTTTCTGTCTTGTCCCCGCACCTTTCCGTACGTTTATTTATAAGAAGTTTTAATTTTCCTTTTTTGTAAATAAATATTTCCAATAATGCAATTATAATATATATATATATATATATATATATATATATATATATATATATGTGTGTGTGTGGGTGTGTGTGTGTATACATTATTATTATTATTATTATTATTATGTTTATTATTATTCTTATTATTATTCTATAAATATTCATGTAAATAGAGCCAGATCTTGCTAAGATAATTACACCGTTTCAATCAAATTTGATTTCGTCAGGCAAGAAGAATCAAAATATAAACATTAAAAGACAATCATTACAAAGATTCCAGACCTTTTAAGATTTTGAGGAGAGAAAAAATGCCATGACTGGTGTAAAGCAAAATTATAGTTCTTATGAGTTTAAATTTATTACAAAAATCAAATTTCCGTAAAAGGAGGGGGGGTAAACAGACAGTTTTATGGAAAATTTAGAGAGAGTAATAAAAAGAGAGAGGTAATATAATGATATAGACAGGTTATGAATACACTAAGGAGAAGTAAAGGAAAAGGGAGGGGTGAAAACATATGTATGGTATCGGACGACGATATTAACCATATACAAGTCATTAAAAGGCATATATATATATATATATATATATATATATATATATATATATATATATATATATATATAGTCATCAACATAGAGTATGGTTTCGCTGTTTCACAGCTCATTGGTGCGACTAGACAAGAGACTAATTCTAGCCAGTATCGAAACCCGACCGCCCAAATGACAGTCGCAGGTTCTAACCATTGCACTACTGGCTACTGCCATAA
The DNA here is from genome assembly GCF_053919585.1 of Euprymna scolopes. NCBI lineage: Eukaryota > Metazoa > Mollusca > Cephalopoda > Sepiida > Sepiolidae > Euprymna > Euprymna scolopes. The sequence goes on along the minus strand of NC_136515.1, from coordinate 42,657,351 downwards.
GGGCAGTGAATTAACACTGTTATATATATATATATATATATATATATATATATATATATATATCAGTAGCAACTGAAAAAATGATATGAAATGAGGAAATGTGCTCAGGGAGAAAAGGGAAAAAAGGAAAAATATTCCATCACTTGCTCTAGGAGAAAAACATCGTCGCTGAAAAAGACAGATGTGAAAAGGGAACATGCGAATGGGCTGACTGTACCGAGCATGCTGTCAGAAGAAAGATAAACGCAGCCAGACTTAAATAGAGAGGTATCAGCGAGAGACATTTTCAGTTGTGCCGAAATTAACGGTAATAAAAAACTTATGTTAAAAAAGAAAAAAAAAACATGGTGCCCCGGATTTTTTTTTTTTTACCAGGTTTTCTATTTATTTCAAGATTTATTGTTTATTTCTAGATGTATTAATTATTTCCAGATTTATTATTTATTTCCAGATTTACTTTTATGAATTACTAAAGTAAAGAATAGTAGCCGCATTAGAATTGAGGGAAGTTGAGCCTACTCTGGTGACTTTGAGAAATTCTTGCTGATGTATGTGCTCTCCGATAATCTCTTTAGTTTTTCAACCGTTCTGGGCTTCACCTTGCATCGGAACACGAGAATTACCGATTCAGCGTGACTGGAGATGTTGTAACTCTTTACTCACAATTATAGGCGCAGCTACACTTATATAGGGGTTTGGTCAAGATCAAAGTGTAGTATCTGTTCTTCATATGCTGCACTTCCATTTCTTGTTCTCTTTCGGTGGAGGAGAAATCCTTCACGACTGAGACATTTTTTTTTATGTTTGTACCTTTTCTCCACGTTAAAAAACGACCCTGGTGTCTAACTCTGTCCCGTGGGGAGGCATAGTAAATAGGTACACTTATATAGGGTTCTCATCGACTTCGAGACGTAACGCAGGCATCGAAATTTAGAATAATATTTATATCACTCTGTCAGTCTTAAGTTTAAAATAACATATGTAACACTTTTACTTAGACACGTATTTTTACTCGTTTTATGTGCTTAAGTTCGAAATAGCATCTATATCAAAGTTTAACCTAGTATTAACACCTATGCATGCGTCTGTTACGCTTAGATTTACAATTGCAGTCGCGTCTGTTTTTCATACTCAAGTTTTACATATATTCGTATATACCGCTTGAGTTCAAAGCAGTATCTTTTTTATCCGCCAGTAGCATTGTACTTTACACTTATACCCGTTTTTCACCAGTAAATGCAAAATTGTATTTTTATCCGTTTATTACGTTTAGAGATTTTTATTACGCTTAAGTTTGAAATAAATTTGCGAACGTTTTTTTTTTTTTCTAAATGACATTCGTTTAGCAGGACTCTTTGGTATGAAATACTATATCCAGTTTCTTATCTGAAAGCCTAACACATTTAGTCAGACAAATTCGAAATATAATTTCCACGTATAAATCAGTTTGTTTTAAATATAAATTTATTCTTTTTTGTCACATTTGCAAATGAAATAGAATTTATAGCAATAAAAGCGCAGAATGAATAGACGGATTCTAATAGAGAATAGCTTGTTATAGGTACAATAGCAGTTTGAAGAAATATTCTACACTCAGCACCAAGCACTTTCCAAAGTACCGATCATGACAATCGCCAACGCCACCCAGAAGAGAGACGCGGTGTCAGTGCAATTGAGATCGCCATCCCACTACTCCCCCACGCCACGGAACAAGTTTTTCGGAGCATTAGTTCTCTGATTGCTTTTTGCGGCTAGATTGCAGCACGCCGCCATGATTTCCCCTGGGCGTTGTCTGAGATTCGTGGCGTACGTCTTCTATCACCTGCGTTCTCCACTACGCATGCGTCGTCAATGGTGCCGAATCCGGTTTATGTGGACGATGACGTATTAGTCATGGCGGATCGTTTCAAATTAGGACGGCGTTGTTGTGAGAATTGATCTCATTTTATGTTCCTATTTTTTCTTCTGATTTTATTCCTTGTCGAATTTATTTGGGCTGAATTGCAAGCGAACTGGTTGGGGTCGGTGATTGGAAAAGAATCGGACGGACTGAATTAGTTTGGGTCCTGTTGGCCTGAATCCAAAGCGAGGTTGATAATGAACGAGCGAGATTTCCCACCCAACTGTTTTTTTTTTTACTTTGATTTCTAAATCTTTCCGTCATAAACTGGGAGCGTCCTACCCAATCTTTACCTCGATCGATAACCGTTAAAAATCGTTTCCAATTTCCTTCGTTTCCTCGTTCTTCGTGAAACATAATAGCTTTCCCCTGCATAAGGATTGGAGCATTTTACATGCGGTCAGATCTACTGATGTTGTGGACGTTAACAAAGATGTTATTTATATGTTTTCCCATTAAAACGTACCGAAGTTAAATTATTTTATTTTGGCGAGTAACTTTCGAGTCTACTAGTTGAAAAATGTTGTACAAATTTAAAACCGTACATTTTATTGAGTTGTTGAATATGTGCTATGGCTTAATTATGTTCAAAGATTAATAATTAATTACAGGTTCTCTGATTATTTTAACTTTATTATTTATGTTACACTATATATATATATATATATATATATATATATATATATATATATATATATATATATATATATATATATACACACACACTAGAATATTTCCGACCCGTTGGTTCAGTATATGTTATAGATAGCTTCGGAATAGTGAGTATACAGAATTATGCATAAAAAAAGCAAGTGAGTATACAGAATTGATGCATAAACGCGCAAAAATTAGACGCACGCGCGCGCAAAAATAAAAACAAAAAACAAAAAAAAACAGACGATCAGTGAGAATTAAATCGAATATATTAGATAAATGTGTTAACAGCATTGCCGTCAAATTAAATGAAAAATCGTTTTATTAAAGTAGGGTGAATCCGTTGAAAAATAATGAAAAATAAACCAAAATGAAATACGAGGAGGGAGTGTGCATTATACAGGTCATCCATAGATTGCTTTGTCCGTGTGAGCAGCCTTATAAATAGAAGGATATAAAAATTTACTTCATTTATTTAAAAGTGAGACCTTTTCAAAGCAAATCTAAAAAAAAAATAATGATGAAATGGAATTTCATCCCCACAAGGACGTTTTGCAACGTTTCTTAGTACTTTTAAACAGTTCAGGACGTATGATATCCCTTTCGCCACAAGATCGAAAAACAGTTAACGATTAGATACCTCGTTTACCGCAACACGCCCTCCAAGTGGGTTCTCATTATACGTTCAATTTATATGGGAAAGTGGTCCCTAATCAAAAACATATAATGTTCATTATTTTTTCATGATTTTATAAAAATGTATAAAAATAAAATTGTATAAAGGTAAAAATAAAATAAATTACTGATAAATTCATCAAAAAAAATATACATCATCACACAGCAAATCTCATAAGAACCGTAAACCTATCACTATTAATTACTTTGTTTTCTGCGTCGTAGGTCCAACTCATCTTTCTGTTCCATTACCATGCTGTTTTCTTTCTTTCGAAATACTCGTCGGTATTTAAACCTTATTTCTTGTTAACAAAGGGATGTAATCTCGAAATATAAAAGCATTAAACATCCCGGCCACCAAAAACAGTAAGTCCCAATTACTGCATTTATATGTGATGTTTTATGCGACTTCGAAAAAAACAAATAGACGTTCGGTGTCTTACTATACTCAAGATTTCCATCTGCGCCGATTTTTGCGCATTTTCCACACCACTGCTTACACCGATACCCCATTTGCTATAGCCTCCTAATGCAATTATATTTGAATATCCTATTTTTATATTTTACTAGCATGGGTACTCGGCACTGCCCGGGTCGACATAAAGTTCCGTTTATACACACCTACTATACTAAGGATAATAATCATTTTCATTGTGGTAACGTCGATACCCCCCCACACACACACATACACAATGATTTAAAAAATAAAAGAATAGATAAAAACATGCATACATGCCAAGCATGGCCAATCGTCCAAAAAAGAAGTATGACACCCTCTCCACCAGGCAAGATTCTAACAATAGTAAAAATTATTTACTTATGGCCGTCCAAAATGGCTACTGTTTAAAGTATACGAAGGGAAGGGAGCAATTACACATTACCGTATCTCCTTCCTCCTTGCCGTCGATGGTGGGTAACAGCTGAATGAAGTAAAACTTTCCTAAGGAAATATTCTTATCTCGAGAAACTTCTTCCACCGACAATGAACAGCCGTAAAATGTAATAAAATAAAGATAATAACTTCTCTTGTACAAAAAAAAAACTCCTGTACGTTAGTCTAACAATTTACGCTTTTCGTAAATGTATTTTTACGTATGTTCTATTAATAATATATATATATATATATATATATATATATATATATATATATATATTATGTAAAATTTCTGTGCCCCCAAATAAAACTTGACTAAACAAAAAGTCGAAAAAAAAAATTGTACTTACACCTAAGAATTTACGATGAAAAAAAGTAAAACGTTTATCTGTTCTCAAAGGAAAAAAAAATGTTGATAAATATTTTACAAGCAAAAAAACAAAAACAAAAAAAATATGTAAAATAAAATAAATAAGAACATAATCAGTCATGTAAAGGTTGTTTTTTTGTTATTTTTTATTAGTTAAATTTGTATTTTTCTGGTTTGTTTGTTTGTAAAGAATCTGTAACAACGCTCGGTTTAAACCGAGGATTGCCGGTCTTGACCGATACATGCTTGACAGGAAATCCCGTGATTCCAGGTCTAATTGTGCAAGCGTATGCAATTTTTAGAAATAAAGGAACAACTAATTTATGTCTAAAAAATTATATTTCTATGCTGGACACGTAATTTGTTTACCAAATGAATTTATTTGGGAAATTTTTTTTTATCTTTCGAACTTCAGAACATTAAAAAAAATCTAATCAGGGGAAACAACTATAATCGTTTCATAAAAAATCGATGTCAGAAGTAATAATTCGAAATAATATTTTTTTCTTAAAATAAATGTTATTTTATGCATACATAACAAAAACTTTACTGATCATTTATAGATCAGTAAAGTTTTTGTTATGTATGCAAAAATTTGGTAAAAAGTTCAAAGAAACAAAGACAAGTATTTGGGGAATCTCGTGTAATGGATGCTGCTTTTTATGATGGTTGATTGAAGAGGTTACAAATGTCAATAATACACAACAACTGTCTGTTAAATATATTTAAAAAAAAGTATTATAAATTATCTGTAAAGTTCATTTTTCATGTAAGTAAAAGTGCGTTGGAAAGTCCAAATAAAGTTTATAATGAACTTTTAAAAAAACACATCGTTTTATTGTTTTGTTTTAAATTAAACTGACTTTAATTTCTAAATTTCGATATCGGTGTTTACATAATGTTTATTATAAAAGTTAGGTAAACGTGCATGAACATATAAATGAGGAAACCCCGTTAAAAAATCTATTAAAAACAAACCCTTTAAGTTCACATAAAGACTGTTGATATAAAACTTATAAAACAAGTTCATTCTATACAGGTTAGGTAAAAATATGTCGGGCGCCACTTCCGGCTCTGTCTTTGTAAACAAAAGAAGGCGAATATTCAACATTAACGAACTTTTATTGCTTGTATTTCTAGGGTAATCGTTTGATTAAAAAAGCCATTTAAAAATAAATCAATAATTTATAAAATATTAAATACAATAGAAGTTCAAAATTAAGAATAATAGTTCTTATGTGCGAGTTTTCATAGCGACCTGGCGGTTCATTTGGCGTAAGATTTGATTGTTAATATTCCGTATATGCAATGTATTTTGGAGGAAGATCATGAAATTTAATTTCTGTAAATAGTCACGATTTGAAATTGCACGGAAAATACAATCAAACTAATCATAAGAAAGTTTTGAGACGATAAAACCGAACATGTTTTTTTTCTTCGGTTATAAAAGAAAAATATAATTATGTGCGATTAGTGTTCAAACTAAATGGTTCCTGAAAATACAAATAAAATTCGTAAAATGCCGATTAATTAAAAGTCCAATGATATATTATTTTTGCATTTAAAATATGGAAAAATATAACACAATTGTAATTGTATAATTCTAGTTTTTCTTTTGGGGGGAAGGAAGTAAATATGAGATTTATCGATTGTATTTTGTGCAGCAGATGGATATAGCATTTTCTTTGTATTTTAGTTTCGACGTTCACCGTCAGATTATAAACGCATTATTTGTGTATTTTATTATTTCATATTAAAAAAAAGTGAAACACTTAGCCGGAAATCTTTTTATTTATTTGTAAGTTTAAGCCAAACATATTTTCGGTTTAAGGAGTGTAGTAAAAAGAAGTTTTTTTTTTATTTTTTATTTTATTTTTTTTTTTACAAAAGGCATCACCACATTATCAAGGCCCAGAGGCCACTCAAGGGTAAGGGTTAAAGAGTGTACAGTAGAAATTGGTCAATATAGTAATCATTAGTAATGAAAATTTGGTAAATTTAATAACTTATATGGAACGGCTCATCAAGAACTTATTTACTTTAGACTTGAACACATCCATATTGTAGTAGGCCGGAAAGCAGGAAAACGAAAGACAATTCCACAGGCGTGCAGTTCTAAGAGAGAAGCTTTGTTCATGGAATCTACGTTTAGGTTTAGCCACAGATAAAGAGTGGGGGAAATTATTGATAGTGTTTACAGCTAAACGAGTGTTTCTTGTGAAAGTTTGGCGAGGGGGGACCATAGATTGAAGCTCAGTTGAACACTTTCCATGAAAATAACGATACATGAGAGACAAACTCGCAACATCTCTTCTGTGAGATAGAGGTTGCAAGGAGGAGAAAAGGACATCTCCTACGAGGCTACGAAGTCTATTTTGAACTATATCAAGGCAGGACAAGTCCTTTCTAGCAGCTCCTGCCCAGATGTGGCAACAGTATTCCTTCCTTGGACGTACCTGGCTCTTATATAGGTAGAGAATAGCATCAGCAGTGAGATATCTACTGGATCGATAGAAAGATCCCACCATTTTTCCAGCGGCCTTGGCAACAGATTTGATATACGTGTTCCATTTAAGATCAGGAGTAATGGTCAAGCCCAGAAGCTTGTCAAAACTTGAGGCCTCCTGGAGACGAGAGCCATTCATTTCAATTGATGACAAATATGGATTAGAATGTTGATGATGTAAAGAGAGAAGCTTGGTTTTAGATGCATTAAAAGTAACCAGCCACTCCTTTCCCCATTGTACTACGTGCTCAAGATCAGAGGAGAGAGAATTGGAGAGAACTTGGTCGTTTACTGTCTTAGATGTGGTACCATAAATGGTAGTGTCGTCAGCATAAATGTCTACAAATGATGTAAGGATATGATTTGGAAGATCATTAATGTAGATCAGGAAAAGAGTTGGGTCCAGGATGGATCCCTGAGGGACACCGGCATTAATACTGTGAGCTTCTGATTTTTGCCCCTCAACTACTACTCTTATGAACCTATCAGAAAGAAATGATTTAATAATTGAGAAGACTTTTCCAGCTATACCATAGCTAGCGATCTTATGAAGTAAACATTTATGCCATACCCTATCAAAGGCTTTAGATATGTCAAGAGCAATTGCCCTAGAAAGATTGCCACCGTCGAGAGATTTGCTAATCCTATGCGATATAACTGTAAGGACATCTGCTGTAGATCTAGCAGAACGGAAACCATATTGAGTGTCACTAAGAAGGTTATTTTTGTTGAGATGTTTTTTTTTTTTTTTTTTTTTTTTTTTTACAAAGGCATCACCACATTATCAAGGCCCAGAGGCCACTCAAGGATAAGGGTTAAAGAGTGTACAGTAGAAATTGGTCAATATAGTAATCATTAGTAATGAAAATTTGGTAAATTTAATAACTTATATGGAACGGCTCATCAAGAACTTATTTACTTTAGACTTGAACACAACCATATTGTAGTCAGCCGGAAAGCAGGAAAACGGAAGACAATTCCACAGGCGTGCAGTTCTAAGAAAGAAGCTTTGTTCATGGAATCTACGTTTAGGTTTAGCCACAGATAAAGAGTGGGGGAAATTATTGATAGTGTTTACAGCTAGACGAGTGTTTCTTGTGAAAGTTTGGCGAGGGGGGACCAAAGATTGAAGGTTGAACACTTTCCATGAAAATAACGATACATCAGAGACAAACTCGCAACATCTCTTCTGTGAGATAGAGGTTGCAAGGAGGAGAAAAGGACATCTCCTACGAGGCTACGAAGTCTATTTTGAACTCTATCAAGGCAGGACAAGTCCTTTCTAGCAGCTCCTGCCCAGATGTGGCAACAGTATTCCATCCTTGGACGTACCTGGCTCTTATATAGGTAGAGAATAGCATCAGCAGTGAGATATCTACTGGATCGATAGAAAGATCCCACCATTTTTCCAGCGGCCTTGGCAACAGATTTGATATACGTGTTCCATTTAAGATCAGGAGTAATGGTCAAGCCCAGAAGCTTGTCAAAACTTGAGGCCTCCTGAAGACGAGAGCCATTCATTTCAATTGATGACAAATGTGGATTAGAATGTTGATGATGTAAAGAGAGAAGCTTGGTTTTAGATGCATTAAAAGTAACCAGCCACTCCTTTTCCCATTGTACTACGTGCTCAAGATCAGAGGAGAGAGAATTGGAGAGAACCTGCTCGTTTACTGTCTTAGATGTGGTACCATAAATGGTAGTGTCGTCAGCATAAATGTCTACAAATGATGTAAGGATATGATTTGGAAGATCATTAATGTAGATCAGGAAAAGAGTTGGGCCCAGGATGGATCCCTGAGGGACACCGGCATTAATACTGTGAGCTTCTGATTTTTGCCCCTCAACTACTACTCTTATGAACCTATCAGAAAGAAATGATTTAATAATTGAGAAGACTTTTCCAGCTATACCATAGCTAGCGATCTTATGAAGTAAACCTTTATGCCATACCCTATCAAAGGCTTTAGATATGTCAAGAGCAATTGCTCTAGAAAGATTGCCACCGTCGAGAGATTTGCTAATCCTATGCGATATAACTGTAATGACATCTGCTGTAGATCTAGCAGAACGGAAACCATATTGAGTGTCACTAAGAAGGTTATTTTTGTTGAGATGTTTGATTACTTCTGTATTTAACACAGATTCTAGCAACTTACTCATGACGCACAGGAGACTTATTGGCCTGTACTGAGAGGGGGATGAGCGATCACCTGAATTCTTAAATACAGGGCATACTGATGAGATTTTCCAGGGAGATGGGAAACAATTCTCCTTAAGACAACGTTTAAACAGTTTTGTAAGTATGGGCGCTAATTCAAGTTGAAGTTTTTTGAGTACTATAATTGGAATACCATCAGGGCCAGTTGCTTTACTGGAATCAAGGTTTTTGATTAGCTTGGCAACATCACGTACAGATATACGTATATCACATAGCATGTTTTCTGATACAGGAGGAAATATTGGGGGTTGGCGGTCTTGGTCGCAAAGGGTAGAATTAGCTGCAAAGTTCTTGACAAAGAGTTTGGCTTTGTCTGATGCTGACGAGATTACCTCAGGTCCATTGATAATAGTTGGGATGGAGCACACGCTACTGTTCAGGATTCTGTTTGCTATTTGCCAAAACTGGTGGGAACCAAGCCGCTGCTCAGCTACTTTGGACTTAACAGATTGAGCATACAACACTCTTGCGTTCCTTATTACTTTCTTACAATGGTTGCTGGCAGTCCTGAAAACGGCTTTAGTTTCCATACATCTATTACGTTTGAAGCAGTGGAAAAAGTGATTTCTGTGCTCAATGGCAGCAGCACATTCTGGATAGAAGCATGGCTGGCTGTTAGGTTTTTGCTGAAACTTTTTAGAGGGTATGAAATGGTCAATACCTACAATTAACCATTCAGTTAGGTCTAATACTATAGAGGACACATCCTTTTTAAACATGGAATGCAGAGGTAGATCAGATATAAATGTACGGAAGCTATCCCAGTCAGCCTTAGTGTATCGATATACTGTACGATGAAGAGGTACGTCTGGGGACTTATTACATTTCATTTTTATCTTAATTGATACAACAGAGTGGTCGGAAGATCCAAGAGGCGACAGAACAGAAACTGAACATAGTGCAGGGCAAGTTGTGAGAAAAAGGTCTAGTAGGCTCGCATACTGGCCGTCATTATTGGGCACACGGGTAGGTTCCTGAACAATCTGAGTGAGGTCATAGGCAATGGAGACATCATGACAGAACCTCCCCTCATCGTCGGTCTTGTTTGAGTGGGTCAACCATTCGACGTTGTGAACATTGAAGTCTCCACATACGTGAATGTTAGCTGAAAGATAAGTAGAAAGGATTTGGTCAATTTTCTCATATATGCTTTGAAAGATAGTAACTCCGCTGTTGTGGGGGCGATAGAGAGTAAATATAAATGCAGTAGTGTGAGCTAAAGCAACCCGAAAGCACATATAGGGTAAGTTAGGATCTTCCCTGGAGATGTCCCTCCCACATGGAAAGCTATCTTTAATATAGGCACATATTCCATGCCCATGGCGATCTTGGGGGTCAGATTTAGAAGTTAAGTTAGAGTATCCTGAAATTGCAAACTCATCTAGGGAAATAGCCTGTCCAATACCAGTTTCACTTAAAAATAAAAGGTCTGGTTTAGTCTCCTGTAATTGGGTTTCAACCTCTGGAAGGTTAGAACGAAGACCCCTGATGTTGGAGAAGGAGACATGGTAGTAGGGGTCTACGTTGGAAGTTGGAGAACCGGGTTTAATCGTGTATTTTTTCTTGAAACTTGTCATGATGAAATTTTGGAATTTGTGGACTAGGTCGACAGATTTACTTAAAGCAGGACAGAGAGGGGAAATTAAGAGAGAAAAAGAAACGAAGAATGTTTTTTTATTTGTAGCTAATGATAAGGTAAAGCCGTAACAATTACCCACTAGTATGGCATCGAGAGGCCCCACCAGAAGCTACTGCATGGTCCAGAATAGATTCACCAAATGGCAATACAGCAGCCCCAGTACTTTGAACCTGCTGATAGGACAGCCTCCTTAGTGGTTAATCCAAGGTTCGGGTCCCTGACTATCAGGTGGATAACCTCAGCCCAGACAAAACGTTTACCTCCAGCACCCTTACTAGTGACATGGCTACAAGGATAGACATAGAAACAGAAAATTTCCGCAATCTCAGCCAACTGTTCGAAAAAATACTGCCAACCTAGAAAACAGCTTTTTCTTCTCCCTTTGTCCGAAAAATCACTCATTTAAAAAATGAGGACTGAGGGGCAAATAAGAAGAAGCGAGAGTAACAGGAGCTGCCGATAACGCATCCACAATGCGTTTTCTACTCTCCATTAAAAAAAGAAACAAAAAAAAACTATTAAGTATTCTACTTAATAAAAGTCCAACAGACGTGTTTAAGGGAAAGTATGGTGATAGATTCCCCTCACACGAACTAAAAATGAGTATAATTCGTAATTTTTGCTATGAACTCGGTAGATAAATAAACATATGTACGAGGAAAACAAAAAAAAGCTAGCATTTAATAAAACAGAAATACACAAATTAAATACTGAAATTAAATGGAGTTGTTAATATTTTAAATCTAAAATAAAAAGCATGATTGAAATCACTTATTTCAAAAAAACAATTCCGTCTCCAAATTGCAAACTGTATTGAAAGAAATTCAGTTAGTAGCGTTCAAAACATTTTTTTTTAAATTAGCCGTTAAAAGAAAATCGTGATTTTATTCTGAACTTAAGCTAGTAACGTTTTAAGAAGCTTACGATATAAAAGAAAAGGCTGATGGGGGGGGGTTCTTCCGAAAGTAAGTTGGTGCCGTTATAAGTAATTTCGAGATAAGATGGAAGCCGGTATTGGACTAGAAAAAAGCTAGCATTTAATAAAACAGAAATACACAAATTAAATACTGAAATAAAATGGAGTTGTTAATATTTTAAATCTAAAATAAAAAGCATGATTGAAATCACTTATCTCAACAGAAACAATTCCGTCTCCAAATTGCAAACTGTATTGAAAGAAATTCAGTTAGTACGATAGTAAAAACTTTTTTTAAAATATATAAAATAAGATGAACCATTCCGTAAATTGTCGATAAAAAATCTTTCATGGGTTTGTTTTTATTGAAGCTTGAAGTCGTAAACCGGAACGTGTAAATCTGGACCGGCAACGCGCTTGTAACGCCCGCCCAGCACTATTTTAGTTGCATAATATATATCTATAATATAAAGCTGAACGTATGTGTGTGTGTCTGGTCACAAATAGACTCCGATATGGTTGACTATTATAGGAAACTGATCACATATAATGATAGAAGGTGTATCGAGACACAGGAATGCGTGTTTTTGATCTGACATAATGATGCTTCATTAAAATTGTACGCACCTGGTTCACAAAGTATTGAAATAAAAAATCTAAAAATTAAAAAAAAAAAACGTTTACAAGTGTTTTTGATATAAATGTACATAATAATACTTTGATAAGTATGTTTTAACTTAAATAAGGATGGTATAATAAAATTGTGGGGTCTGCGTCCGCTCCTTGCCTCAATAGAATGGAAATAGGCACAAACTTTAATAAAGACTTTTCATATCTATCTGCGTAAGTATACTTTGATAATTATGTTTCAGTTTGAAGAAATATGGTATAATAAAATTATGCGGTGTTCGTTCGCACCTGACCTCCATAGAATGGAAATATGTGACAAAGTTTAACAAAGTTTTTTTTTTTTTAATATAGATCAACAGAATAGTGTGATAAGTGTTTCAGTGTGAACAGGTATGGTATAATAAATTATGGGATTAATCTATTTTATTTTTATTTTCCATCATATTTTGCTTTGGTTTTCATACCCCCAAATTCGAAGCGATCTCTTTACAACCCTTCATTTTCATAACCTATCATACTTTCATAAATCAGAGTCCATTTTCTCTAGGCTTTTTTTGAACCCACTCAACGACTGGTACTTTTGCTAGTATATATATATATATATATATATATATATATATATATATATATATATATATATTATATATATATATATATATATATATATATATATATATATACAGTAGGAGAGAGAGAGAGGAAGAGAGAGAAGAATTTAACGAACGACATTATACGTTAATCAATGTTTACTCTTTTTTGTATAACTTCCTCTGGATGAATGAAATTAGAAAAATAATCAATAGCAGTGTAATATTTCAAAATGTTGTTGTAATGTGACTTTTTTTCTATTTCTGAGTTAAAAAACGCGCCGGAAAATCGAAAAAGAGTATAGCGTTGTAGATGGGAGTAAGATATTTTTTACCGGCATATTGCTGTTTACATATTAAAAATCATATGATGTAATTTATTTTCTTTTTGGAATAAATATTCCGTTATAATTCAAATATTGATGTGTAACTGAAATAGTATGAGTGTATTTTTTGTTATGTAATTTATTTAGATGTCCGATTATCAAGTATTATAGGTGGTGTTTTGTATGGTAGGGGAAATTTAACAAGTGTCAAAAATTAAAGATGTGCTTTTAATTGGAGTTAACTTTTTAAAGTACTAGAATCTGCGATGATTGTTGATTTATGAAGTCTTTTTCTTGGTTAAATTGAAATAAATTTTACTACATTTTCTTGTTTCAATCAAAAGTATGATTATGATGCAATGAATGAGAACATAATACGTTCAGAGAATTGTTATTTCATATCTCTCTTATGTTTATTGCGCCTTTGTTTTAATCTACGTTGGGTTTCATCAACGTATTTATGGTGGCAATTTTGGCAGGGAACAGTGTTTATGACTGCATTAGAAATCGGTTCGTTTTTTAAATGTTTTGTTGTTTTTAATGTTTGTTGTGTTGGTTTTGGTGTCGTTTGTACTACAAGACTTCCTAGTTTGTTTTAGGTGTTGCAAGTAATTGTATTATTGCCGTCTGTACATTAGAGATTTCTGTGTATAAGAGAATTGTCTGGTGGATATGGTTTTTGCTTTTTTATCCTGGGCGATATTTGTGAGGCTTTATTCTTTGCATTAAATGTAAAATATGCAGCTATTGCAAATTCTTCAAGTATTTGTAAGGAATTTGAAACCTTCGTTTAGAATATCATGGATTGCAAATTATTATTGGCCGTAATAAAAGAACATTTATTATACTTATTTTTAATTTAATATTACCGTATCATTAGAAATATATGTAATAATTTTTGTTTATGATGAACGTGGAAACAGGTTTATAATATTATATGGGATGTCATAATAAGTATGTTTAGAAAATGTAATACCCGATTGTTTTCTGTTTCATATGTGAATTTATGACAAGATTAAACTTAGTCTCATTTGTTTTTAATAGTATCTATGTGCGTGTTTTCTGGGGGAAAATTTTTAATGTCGTCAATATCTCAAAAATATTCAGTGTTTGAAGGAATCTTTATTTTAACTGACCATATTCTAGGAATTCTCTTAGGGCAGACTAATACGCCAGTGAATATTCCGCGTTTCATCCACTCTAGGATTCTTCAGGCATATGCGCGAATTCTGTGGTTGTTTGTCGTTTTTATATGCTCATCTTCTATTGAAATTTTAGTAAGCCAATCAGCTTTCTAGCATCCACCGCGCCCTTCCTATCAGCCAATGAGAATGCATTTATCGGACAAAGACCTATCTGACCTCTGGTTGACCTGCTCCTTTGTGTGTGCTCTATTTAGACTGGATATATACGCATATGTGTATATATATATGTATATATATATATATATATATATATATTACACCCAACGTTATTATATAAAACGGAGTTTTAGCTTAATTATTTAGTTTTTATTAAATTGCCTCGAAGATATGATGGAGCAACATCACACAAATCGCATGATGACGACTGTTGAACTTGATCGTAATGGAATAGAGCTAAATGACACCTGCAAATAATATAGACAACTCAACCGAAGCACAAGAAGTATAATACGAAAAGTAAGATATCTTTAAAGAATTAATATAATAGAAATACACCGTACCAGTTTATAACTAGGACTAAGACAACAGCATATTCTTTTCATTGTTTTGACCCTCGAATGAGCATCCGTTGATATCTTATATGCTTTTATATAGTCATATGGTTCTCGGTTTATGAACTGTGTCTAACCGTGTCGCATATATACTCGAGAGTCAAAACAATGAAAGAAATATTCTCTTCGCATAGCCCTAGCAAGCCTTACTGTTTGGATTAAGTCAATTCTACTTGCTGATTGATATTGCTTTGTTTTTGTTTTTTTCCTTACCGCTTAAACTTCGCTTAAACTTCGTTTTTTTTGTTTTGCGTATAAATATTATCTTTTTATGCAAAGTTCTTGGCCTTAGGGCCAAGATCAAAGTGTAGTATCTGTTCCGGCAGATACTGCCAGCAAAGACCATATGTGGGGAAACCCCATATATAAGACCTTGGTCAATGTAAGGGAAACCCTTCATACGAATTGTCACTATCCAGCTCCCCTACTTCCAGGGGAGCTGGTCCTCATTTCCCCTTCACTCCTCACATTAAAAATCGGTCTTGTGCCTAATTTGCTCGGCGGGGGAGCAAATAAAAACCCTGTTACGGCAGATACTGCAAGCAAAGACCATATGTGGGAGCGACACCACACATAAGACCTTGGTCAATGAAGGGGCAAGCCTTCATACCAATTGTCACTATCCAGCTCTCCTACTCCCCGGAGAGTTGGTCCCCATTTCCCCTTCACTCCTCACTTCAAAAATCGGCCTTGTGCCTATTTTTGCTCAGCGGGGGAACAAATAAATGCCTCAAGGTGTAGTATCTGTTCTTCGGATGCTGCACTTCAATTTCTTGTTCTCTGTCAGTAGAGAGGAAATCTTCAACGACTGAGACAATTTTTATTTTTTACCTTTTCTCCACATTAAAAAAACGACCCTGGTGTCTAACTCTGTCACGTGGGGATACATTGTAAATAGGAAATATTATCGTTTCATGAAACTCTCTGCTTGCCTCATTTTATATATCAATAAAATATTATATTCTATTTTTTATATTTATTTTTATATATTTGTTCACTTTTAATTAATACTGTGTTTTATGTCAACTTATTTTCGAATTATTCTCCTTGATTTGCTGTATGCTGTTCGAGTGAAAAGACGCTGGTCGTTGTCCATAAACAGCTGGATTCCTAAGATAAGATCTTGTATTCTTTATTTGTATTGTTTTAAGCTTCCATATATTCTGATTAAAATGTTGGCAAGTGTATTATTATTATTTTTAAATCATTCAATTAAATACGTTTTTGGAGTTTTTTTTTCTGAGACTATACATCTTACTATTTTAATAGTACTGTTAAAATTTATTTGTAAATGTAAGTCTTCAATTATTTTTTTTTTATATCCAGTGACTGTGCATGCCGACTCTAGTGTTTTATTGCAAAGTTGGTTAGTTCAATTTCTTCCTCGTATGCAATTCTTCAATTGAAATCTATGTCCGCGTGAATAACTGTACTTCACTTTTTTATTAAAGATGTTGCGTATTTACGGAAGTTGCGTATTTACGGAAGTTTTCTTCGGGGTTTCGTTGAGTTTTGTTGGTTTGATTTTTTTTTTTTGCGTTTGTTTTTACTATACAATATTTCGTAACCAATTTTGCCAGATCTTTTACAAGTTTATTTCCAAAACGGAACACTTTTCCAGTCCGTTTTTCCGCATCAGTTACATGGTCTTGGCGGTATTTCATTGTTCTGTATAGTTTGCTCATAAGACAAATGTGGGTAGATATTTCTCCCATTCAGAGATTTACATTCAGATTTTCGTCGTGCACGTTCTTCTTTTTTTTTTCTTTGGAATTTAAATTTTAGATGTACAGTAGAACCCCGGGATACGGCATTAAAATTCGTAACAAAACACAGTACAATATATAATGCATATATACATTATCAAGTAACATTATAAACACCACTGTAAGGCGGAGGCATACCGTAATCAGGGGCCGGAGAAATATCGTATTCCACATTGTAACCTGAAAAAACAGTACCCAAGGACCAGCGTATCCCGGGGTTCTACTGCATATTTTACTGCACTGGCGTATTCTACGCCTGACCTTTCTAAGCTTTGGAATCGTTTCGCAAACCTTATTACCATTTACGATTCTATGGTAATTTCTATTAGGTGAGATAATATTAGATTTCGAGTTTCGCTAGTAGTATTCATCAAATTTCAGATATTGTACCGACAATAATCCTTCACTGTAAGCAACCGATAATTATTCTGAGTTAAATTATTTACAGTGATTAGAAAACATTATGTTACGGTCCGTAGTTTTTTTTCTCCGTCCTTATTTGTTTAAGTTATACTTGGTTATTTTTTGGTAGCCATTCGTCCATTTTTTCCTGTTTTTGGATATACATATTTCTATTTTCTATTGTTGTAGAATCTTTGGAATTCATACTTTCTTTTGCTGTTGAAATATGTTTGCATTTTCTGTTTTCCTACCTCAGCTTTCTATTTTGTTCGTCCAGTAGTTCGTGTTGTTGCTGTTGTAACGTTTGAAGAATAGTCTTTCAAAGTTGACCACTTTGTAGCTTTTTCTAAAGTTTTAAATTTACTTGATGAAAAACCGCTGTAATATATCCAATTACAATTTATTTGTGAGTGGAAATACTATCCGTTGATTGTTTTTTCTATGGAGAGATACTTTTGATTATTACAGGTCTCATAATGTTCGTGAGTGAATTATTGATTTGTGAGGTGATGATAATTATTTTTTTCTCAGCGTAAGTGATGATGTTGCGTCTTTCTGCTCACTGACATG